>NC_054483.1:108526917-108789417 GCF_017639515.1 Carcharodon carcharias | reverse complement strand
GAGTGTGAGTGAGTGTGTGAGAGAGAGAGCGAGTGTGTGAGAGAGAGAGCGAGTGTGTGAGAGAGAGAGCGAGTGTGTGAGAGAGAGAGCGAGTGTGTGAGAGAGAGAGCGAGTGTGTGAGAGAGAGCGAGTGTGTGAGAGAGAGAGCGAGTGTGTGTGAGAGAGAGAGCGAGTGTGTGAGAGAGAGAGAGCGAGTGTGTGAGAGAGAGAGCGAGTGTGTGAGAGAGAGAGCGAGTGTGTGAGAGAGAGAGTGAGTGTGTGAGAGAGAGAGTGAGTGTGTGAGAGAGAGAGCGAGTGTGTGAGAGAGAGAGCGAGTGTGTGAGAGAGAGAGCGAGTGTGTGAGAGAGAGAGCGAGTGTGTGAGAGAGAGAGCGAGTGTGTGAGAGAGAGAGCGAGTGTGTGAGAGAGAGAGCGAGTGTGTGAGAGAGAGAGCGAGTGTGTGAGAGAGAGAGCGAGTGTGTGAGAGAGAGAGCGAGTGTGTGTGTGTGAGAGAGAGCGAGTGTCTGTGTGTGAGAGAGAGCGACTGTCTGTGTGTGAGAGAGAGCGACTGTGTGTGTGTGAGAGAGAGCGACTGTGTGTGTGTGAGAGAGAGCGACTGTGTGTGTGTGAGAGAGAGCGACTGTGTGTGTGTGAGAGAGAGCGACTGTGTGTGAGAGAGAGCGACTGTGTGTGTGAGAGAGAGCGAGTGTGTGTGTGAGAGAGAGCGAGTGTGTGTGTGAGAGAGAGCGAGTGTGTGTGTGAGAGAGAGCGAGTGTGTGTGTGAGAGAGAGCGAGTGTGTGTGTGAGAGAGAGCGAGTGTGTGTGTGAGACAGAGCGTGTGTGTGTGTGTGAGACAGAGCGAGTGTGTGTGTGTGAGACAGAGCGAGTGTGTGTGAGTGGGAGTGAGTGTGTGAGTGGGAGTGTGTGTGAGTGGGAGTGAGTGTGTGAGTGGGAGTGAGTGTGTGAGTGGGAGTGAGTGAGTGTGAGTGGGAGTGAGTGTGTGTGGGAGTGAGTGTGTGTGGGAGTGAGAGTGTGTGGGAGTGAGAGTGTGTGGGAGTGAGAGTGTGTGGGAGTGAGTGTGTGTGGGAGTGAGTGTGTGTGGGAGTGAGTGTGTGTGGGAGTGAGTGTGTGTGGGAGTGAGTGTGTGTGGGAGTGGGAGTGAGTGTGTGTGGGAGTGGGAGTGAGTGTGTGTGGGAGTGGGTGTGAGTGTGTGTGGGAGTGGGAGTGAGTGTGTGTGTGGGAGTGGGAGTGAGTGTGTGTGTGTGAGTGGGAGTGAGTGTGTGTGTGTGAGTGGGAGTGAGTGTGTGTGTGTGAGTGGGAGTGAGTGTGTGTGTGGGAGTGGGAGTGAGTGTGTGTGGGAGTGGGAGTGAGTGTGTGTGGGAGTGGGTGTGTGTGGGAGTGGGTGTGTGGGGGAGTGGGTGGGTGTGTGGGGGAGTGGGTGGGTGTGTGGGGGAGTGTGTGGGTGTGTGTGGGAGTGAGTGTGTGGGTGTGTGTGGGAGTGAGTGTGTGGGTGTGTGTGGGAGTGAGTGTGTGGGTGTGTGTGGGAGTGAGTGTGTGGGTGTGTGTGGGAGTGAGTGTGTGGGTGTGTGTGGGAGTGAGTGTGTGGGTGTGTGTGGGAGTGAGTGTGTGGGTGTGTGTTGGAGTGAGTGTGTGGGTGTGTGTGGGAGTGAGTGTGTGGGTGTGTGTGGGAGTGAGTGTGTGGGTGTGTGTGGGAGTGAGTGTGTGGGTGAGAGTGGGAGTGAGTGTGTGCGTGAGAGAGAGACAGTGTGTGCGTGAGAGAGAGTGCGTGTGTGCGTGAGAGAGAGAGTGCGTGTGTGCGTGAGAGAGAGAGTGCGTGTGTGCGTGAGAGAGAGAGTGCGTGTGTGTGTGAGAGAGAGAGTGCGCGTGTGTGTGAGAGAGAGAGTGCGCGTGTGTGTGAGAGAGAGAGTGCGCGTGTGTGAGAGAGAGAGAGAGAGCGCGTGTGTGTGTGAGAGAGAGAGAGTGCGTGTGTGTGTGAGAGAGAGAGAGTGCGTGTGTGTGTGTGAGAGAGAGAATGAGTGTGTGTGTGAGAGAGAGAATGAGTGTGTGTGAGAGAGAGAGAATGAGTGTGTGTGAGAGAGAGAGAATGAGTGTGTGAGTGGGAGTGTGTGTGAGTGGGAGTGTGTGTGAGTGGGAGTGTGTGTGGGAGTGAGTGTGTGTGAGTGGCCAGACCTGCTGAGTTTTTCCAGGTTATTCTGTTTTTGTTTTGGATTTCCAGCGTCCGCAGTTTTTTTGTTTTTATCCCTGAGACACCTCTCGCCCTTGTGAGAAAGAGCACAGGCCCTGACTCAGGGAATCCCCTCCAGGCCGGCACACACTCACACTCACGCTCACGCTCACACTCACACTCACACTCACTCTCACTCTCACTCTCTCACACTCTCACTCTCACTCTCTCACACTCTCACTCTCTCACTCTCACTCTCTCACTCTCTCACTCACACTCTCTCACTCACTCTCACTCTCACTCTCACTCTCACAGACTCTCACTCTCACACACACACTCATTCTCACTCACTCTCACACACACACTCATTCTCACTCACTCTCTCACACACACTCACTCTCACACACTCACACTCACACACACACTCAATCTCACTCACTCACACACACTCACACTCACTCACACATACTCATTCTCACTCACTCACACACACTCTCTCACAAACCCACTCACACTCACTTTCACTCATACTCACTCTCACTCCGTCTCTCACACTCACTCTCTCTCACACTCACTCTCTCTCACACACTCACTCTCTCTCGCACACTCACTCTCACACACTCACACTCTCACTCACACACTCACACTCTCACTCACACACTCACACTCTCTCTCACACACACTCACACTCTCTCTCACACACTCTCACTCACTCTCACACTCTCTCACACACACACACTCTCTCTCTCACACACTCACTCTCTCTCACACTCACTCTCTCTCACACTCTCTCTCTCACACACTCTCTCACACACTCTCTCTCATACACACACACTCACACTCTCACACACACTCTCTCTCTCACACACACTCACACACACTCTCTCTCACACACTCACTCACTCACACACATACTCTCACTCATACTCTCACTCACACTCACTCCCACTCACACACTCACTCCCACTCACTCACTCCCACTCCCACTCATACACACTCACTCCCACTCACACTCACTCCCACTCCCACTCACACACACTCACTCCCACTCACACACTCACTCCCACTCACTCACTCCCACTCCCACTCATACACACTCACTCCCACTCTCACTCACTCCCACTCCCACTCACACACACTCACTCCCACTCACACACACTCACTCCCACTCACACACACTCACTCTCACTCACACACACTCCCACTCACACACACTCACTCCCACACACACACACTCTCTCTCACACACACACACACTTTCACACACACACACTCTCTCTCTCTCACTCACACACACACACACACACTCTCTCACACACACACTCACACGCTCACAGCGCTTCCGGGTGTGCGCCACCCTGACCGGCCCATGTAAAATGGCAGAGTGCACCCGATCAGGTTCACGCCCGCCCCCACACAACACCCCCGATGGAGGGGGAAAATTCAGCCCACTCCCCCAACCACGCGCGCTCTGTCACTCTCCCACACACTCCCACACCCTCCCTCCCACTCTCACGCCCTCCCTCCCACTCTCACGCCCTCCCTCCCACTCTCACGCCCTCCCTCCCACTCTCACACCCTCCCTCCCACTCTCACACCCTCCCTCCCACTCTCACACCCTCCCTCCCACTCTCACACCCTCCCTCCCACTCTCACACCCTCCCTCCCACTCTCACACCCTCCCTCCCACTCTCACACCCTCCCTCCCACTCTCACACCCTCCCTCCCATTCTCTCACCCTCCCTCCCACTCTCACACACTCTCAATCTCCCACTCTCACACACTCTCAATCTCCCACTCTCACACACTCTCACTCTCTCACTCTCACACACTCTCACTCTCTCACTCTCACACAGTCTCACTCTCTCACTCTCTTACTCACACTAACTCTCAATTTCCCACTCATACATGCGCACTCACTCACTTGCACCTTTAAAGAAAGTGGCCGTAGAGATGGTGGAGGCATTGGTCGAAATATTCCAGAACTCATTGGATTCTGGGAGGCTCCCAGCAGATTGGGAAACCGCTAATGTGACGCCCCTGTTCA
Source organism: Carcharodon carcharias (assembly GCF_017639515.1). Taxonomy (NCBI): domain Eukaryota; kingdom Metazoa; phylum Chordata; class Chondrichthyes; order Lamniformes; family Lamnidae; genus Carcharodon; species Carcharodon carcharias. The sequence continues at coordinate 108,785,207 of NC_054483.1, read as the reverse complement.
AGAAAAAAGGGAGACAAAAACAGGAAACTATAGGCCAGTCAGCCTAGCATCTATTGTTGGGAAAATGCTAAAGTCCATTATTAAGGAAGAAATAGCAGGACATGTAGAAAAACTCAACGCAATCAAACAGATTCAAAATTGTTTTATGAAAGGGAAACCATGTTGACAAATTTGCTAGAGTTCTTTGAGGGTATAACAAGCAGAGCTAATAAAGGGGAACCGGTAGATGTAGTGTATTTGGATTTCCAGAAGACATTAGATAAGGTGCCACATAAAAGGTTATTGCACAGGATAGGAGCTCACGGTATTGGGGGTAATGTATTAGCATGGACTGAGGACTGGGTAACACACAGAAGGCAGAGAGTCAGGATTAATGAGTCTTTTTCAGGTTGGAAAGACATAACTAGTGGAGTGCCACAAGGATCAGTCCGAGGGTCTCAATTATTTACTATCTATATTAATGACTTGGAGGAGGGGGCAGAGTGTAATGTATCCTAATTTGCTGATGATACAAAAATAGGTGGGAGAGCATGTTGTGATGAGAACATAAGGAACCTGCAAGGGGATATAGACAGGTTGAGTGACTGGGCAAAAACTTGGCAGATGGAGTTTAATGTAGGAAAGTGTGAGGTCATGCACTTTGGTAGGAAAAAGCAAAAGGCAGACTATTATTTAAATGGAGAGAGACTTCAAAAAAGTGGTGCGCGCGCGAGTGAGAGTGGGAGAGTGCGCGTGCGTGAGAGTGTGTGTGAGAGTCGGAGGGTAGGTGAGAGGGAGAGAGTGATGACTGCTGAGCTCTGATTGCTCGATGTGATTCTATTCGGTTTCTGGGGTTTGGTGGTGCATACATGTGCTCGTTCTTTGACCCAAACAAACCTTGGTTGATTGGGTGCTTATTGCTCACAGTTTAAATAGTTAACTACATTCTGATTTGGAAAAGGCATAATTGGCTGTGCGCCCGCAAAACTGGCAATCTAACTGAGGGGCGGTTACGTCAGGACCCTCGACCGAAGTTACTGCGAGTTATTTTACAGGCCCTGCCCCCCCCTCAACGACAGGAAAATTCTTCCCAGTGTATGTGAGTGAATGAGAGAGCGTGAATGTGTGTGTGAGTGAGTGAATGAGTGTGTGTGAGTGAGTGAGTGAGTGTGTGTGAGTGAGTGAATGAGTGTGTGTGAGTGAGTGAATGTGTGTGTGAGTGAGTGAATGAGTGTGTGTGAGTGAGTGAATGAGTGTGTGTGAGTGAGTGAATGAGTGTGTGTGAGTGAGTGAATGAGTGTGTGAGTGACTGAGTGTGTGTGTGTGAGTGACTGAGTGTGTGTGTGTGAGTGACTGAGTGTGTGTGTGTGAGTGACTGAGTGTGTGTGTGTGTGAATGAGTGTGTGCGTGTGTGTGAATGAGTGTGTGCGTGTGTGTGAATGAGTGTGTGTGCGTGTGAGTGAATGAGTGTGTGTGCGTGTGAGTGAATGAGTGTGTGTGCGTGTGAGTGAATGAGTGTGTGTGCGTGAGTGAATGAGTGTGTGCGCGTGAGTGAATGAGTGTGAGTGAATGAGTGTGTGTGAGTGAGTGAATGAGTGTGTGTGAGTGAGTGAATGAGTGTGTGAGTGACTGAGTGTGTGTGTGTGAGTGACTGAGTGTGTGTGTGTGAGTGACTGAGTGTGTGTGTGTGAGTGACTGAGTGTGTGTGTGTGTGAATGAGTGTGTGCGTGTGTGTGAATGAGTGTGTGCGTGTGTGTGAATGAGTGTGTGTGCGTGTGAGTGAATGAGTGTGTGTGCGTGTGAGTGAATGAGTGTGTGTGCGTGTGAGTGAATGAGTGTGTGTGCGTGAGTGAATGAGTGTGTGCGCGTGAGTGAATGAGTGTGAGTGAATGAGTGTGTGTGTGTGAGTGAGAGGGGGAGAGTGCGCGCACGTGAGAGTGTGTGTGTGAGTGGGAGGGTAGGTGAGAGGGAGAGAGTGATGACTGCTGAGCTCTGATTGCTCGATGTGATTCTATTCTGTTTCTGGGGTTTGGTGGTGCATACATGTGCTCGTTCTTTGACCCAAACAAACCTTGGTTGATTGGGTGCTTATTGCACAGTTTAAATAGTTAACTACATTCTGATTTGGAAAAGGCATAAATAACCTTGTGAAAAAGAAGCATAAACTTTTGTTGTGACCAACCAAGGGTATTGAATAGAGAGGAGCCAGTTCACCCCTTCTCGCTTGGCCATAACACATGGAGGAGTCCAGCTCCAACTTGGCAGAGCATTTGACAAAGCACTTACCCTCTCTGCAGCCGTTACCCCATCTTGCTGCAAACCCAGAGGCACTGTCATTAATGCCCCCGTACCCATTGCTGCCTTTGAAGGTGACCTACTCTCTGCTGTCCCTGTGGGGGTGCAGCTACACTCTGGCAAATACACCACAATACGCTCCAAATACACACCAGACTTTCAAACACTTTCAGACCCTTTACAATACAAAAAAATTCTTAAGAATGATCTTACCTGCCATTGAGGTTACTAGCCCTTTAATTAGCACCAACGTAGGACCCATCTTGCCGTAGAATGCTGGGCTGCAGCGTGATCTACGAAGCCGTTGCCAGGACATATGGGGTCAAAATTTGGTATCTTGGCATCACATCAGCCATTGGGCTGTGAGATGTCAGGATAGTGTCAACTCAAGTCCTTCTGACACAGGCAGGGAATGCCCATGTGTGTGTGTGTCCCACAGAACATTGCAAACAGGTAGTGCCAGGCAGCACAGGGAACTGCACAAATCCAGCACTGAGCGAGGGAGTTTCATGCCGAAAGAATTTTCAGAGACCTTCCTTTATAAAAGTCACAACCTGCCGCGTTTGCCAAAGTAAAACTGTTTTCTCTTATATTCTACCCTCCTCCTCTTGAAGGGCACAGTGACGATTACATTATACAACTGAAAATGCACAGTGTTCTCAGGAAGCGTTCTGCTTGGATTAGCATTCAATTGGCTGCAAACAAACAGCCAATTTTATTTTCTTTTTGCAAACCATTTTCATTTTTCAGCAACTCAACTTGAACAGGATCGTACACTTGACATCAACGTCCTCCAGAAGCACTTGCTACCTCTGCATGAATAAGTGTCCTTGGTGTCTCAGTGGTAAATAGACTGCTGTGAAAACCCATGTAAGCACCAGATAACAGGTCCTTCTGTTTATCTAGACAAAATGCAGACTCCTGTCTATGAATAGGAATGGGTGTGGTTCATGGTAAATAATAACAAAGAGATAAGTCAAGCTCTGGAACAACACTTGGCCTTCAGTTCCATCTCAGGTAGGCAGGGCTCAAGGGAAGAGCTGAAACCTGATCTTTACCTATTTCTCAGATTTTATTTACAGAGATACACATTACAAACATGCACCTCCAAACCCCTGCCAAAAAAACAGTTTTAGTCTGCTCCTATATATAGCTCAAGGGAATTTCCAGTTGCTGCCCACCAGCTGAGATCAAACGAACATTCAATTCATTTACAATCAACATTTCCTGTCTCTCTTCCGTTTGAGAAACCTCTGGGTTTTGCCTTGTTAACTCAGTCCCGACTGCGCAAAGCGGTGGGAGAAGACTCGATTCTGGCATCCCACGGGCCAGTCAGGATCATGTTGGCCTGTGATGGAACTGAGGCAGAAAGTACATGGGTTCAATCCCTGAACTGTGACAGGGGGCTAATTTCGACTGTGGACACAGCAGGAGACGTTTACAATTGACGCAGATGTAGGGATGGGAACAATTATAGCCGGGTTCCTGATTCAGAGCCTCATTCCTAGGACACCAGTGTTAAGGCATTAAAGGGCTTAATTTAAACTTTTGCCACTAGTCTAGGGTATCAAGTAGTATAGAGCAAAGGCCAGTAAATGGGGTTGACATTGGCTGTGATCTAATAGAAAAGCAGAGCAAGTTCAAGCGCCTTGCATTCATACATGAATAAAGGAAAGTGTTTGTATTGTAGTGAGATATATGCTGGTTGTAGTATTTCCCATTGCATCTCCAGTTTTTATTATTTCTTTTGAACTTGCATTAATGACTATCCTTTGGTGTGAGTGACATTGTTTAGTTATATTAACAAAGAGGGAAAGTTCAATGATTTCAGGCATATTATCTCACTGTGGAGCTCACTAAATGGTTTCAGCTGGGCTTTCATAATTTAGCACGATCTGAACTTGTACATTAGGTTAATGCCTGCTAATTACCTCCTAGGTATTTGCTATTACCACATTAGGCCCAATCCCCTGTCACAGTTCCAGTTACGAAGATGCAGAAGGCTCAAATGTTTTTTGATATACACTAGAATTATTGGGCCCAGAAGCGTCAGGTTTGTGTCAGTTGGGTCAATTTGCTCCCTGTCTGCATCCTCTCTTCCGGTAACTTCTGGATTGTTGGTCTTTACCAGACTTAACATCAGGGGTCATTGTATCCTGAAAAGCACATTGAGAAGATAATGTTATAAAAATTAATGGAATTACAGGGTTTCAGGCTAAGGAGTAGAGAATATAAAAGTCAAGAGGTAGTTAATGGTGAAGTTTGGGTCTCATACAATAGGAAGGTTGTTGAGACAGTAGGGGAGGGTACTGCACAGATTCACTAGAATATTGCTGGGTAGGAGGAAATGGAAAAGGAAATAAAAACAGAAGATGCTGGAAAAACTCAGCAGGTCTGACAGCATCGGGGGAGAGAGAAACAGAGTTAACATTTCGAATCTGCATGACCCTTCTTCAGAGGGGGAAATGCAAATACCACGGAAGACTTGACAATTCAGGATACTTTTGTTGGAAAGAGGAGATTACAGAGATATTTGCAGTATATAAATACCAATTGGTTGTTGATTTGATAGATGTGTTTGAAATTATGAAGGGGTGAGAGAAAGCAGATAGAGAAACTGTTTCCCGTGGGGTCAAAGGGTCTAGCAAAAAGAGAGATGGATATGAGGTTAAATGCTAAGAGATTTAGGACGGAGAGCAGGACAGATTGTTTCATGCATAGGGCTCTGAGGATATGGAATGCACTTGATTTTTTTGGTGTCTCAGGAAACCAAGGGATATGGGGAGTGGGTGGGAAAGTGTAGTTGATGATTGTACTGACTAGCAGAGCAGGCTTGAAGGGCCATAAGACCTACTCCAGTTTCTTGTTCGTATTTTCTGATTTTGATACATGGGAAATGAGTGATGAGGTAGAAACCACATCAACATTTAAGAATAGTTTAGATAGGTGGTTGAAGGAAAAGGGATTAAAGAGACAGAGGAACATGGTATTAGGACTATTGTTAATGTAGAGAATAAGCACCAAGGTGGAGTGTATGAGTTGGACACCTTGTTTCCATGTTTATATATTTTTATATGGGGGTTAGGGGTATCAGTTATGTGGAGAACGTAGGGAAGTTGGGATCATTCTCCTAAGAGCAGTGAAGGTTAAGGCGAGACTCAAAATCATGCAGGGATTGGTGAAGTGAGGAGTAACTGTTTCCACTGACAGGAGGGTTTGTAATCAGGGAAACAAATTTAACATAATTGGCCAAAAAAAAGACACTAGATGAGATTTTGTTTCAAGCAACGAGTTCTTAATAAGAACATAAGAAATAGGAGCAGGAGTAGGCCATTCGGCCCCTCAAACCTGTCCCGCCATTCAATAAGGTCATGGCTGATCTGCCCCAGGCCTCAATTCCTTTATCATGCCAGCTCCTCATAGCCCTCAACTCCCCGATATTACAAAAATCTATCTACTCTTCTTTAAGTACTTTCGGTGATCTAGCCTCCACAACTCTCTGGGGTAGAGAATTCCAAACATTCACTATCCTCTGAGAGAAGAAACTCCTTCACCTCTCAGTTTTAAATGAGTGTCCCTTTATTCTGTAACTATGACAACTGGTTCGACATTTCCCCACTGGTGGAAACACCTTCTCAACATCTACCCTGTCAAGCCCCCTCAGAATCTTGTACATTTCGATAAGATCACCCCTCATTCTTCTAAACTCTAATGAATAAAGGCCTAACCTGTTTAGCCGTTCTTGATAAGTCAACCCCTTCATCCCAGGAATCAGCCTAGTGAATCTCTCTTGAACTGCCTCCAATCTCTGTCTCCTCTTCTAAGTCATTAATATAGATAGTAAATAATTGAGGCCCTAGGACTGATCCTTGTGGCACTCTGGTAGTTACATCTTTCCAACCTGAAAAGGACCCATTAATCCCGACTCTGTCTTCTGAATGTTAACCAATCCTCTGTCCATGCTAATACATTACCCCTAACACAGTGAGCTCCTATCTTGTGCAATAACCTTTTATGTGGCACCTTATCTAATGCATTCTGGAAATCCAAATACACTACATCTACTGGTTCCCCTTTATCAACTGTACTTGTTATATTCTCAAAGAACTCCAGCAAATTTGTCAAACATGATTTTGATTTCACAAAACCATGTTGACTCTGTTTGATTGTGTTAAGCTTTTCTAAATGTCCTGCTATCTCTTCCTTAATAATGGACTCTAGCATTTTCCCAGTAATAGATATTAGGCTGACTGGCCTATAGTTTCCTGTTTTCTGTCTCCCTCCTTGAACAGGGGCATCACAATAGCAGTTTTCCAATCTGCTGTGTCCCTCCCGGAATCCAGTGAGTTCTGGAATATTTCGACCAATGCCTCCACTATCTCTGCAGCCACTTCCTTTAAAACCCTTGGATACAGGTCATTAGGCCCTGGTAACATGTCTGCCTTCAGTCCCTTTAGTTTGTCAAATACTTTGTCCCTTGTGATAGAGACTGTTACAAGATCTTCCCTCCCATTAGCTCCTTGCTTATCTGATATCTTTGGGATGTTTATAGTGTACTCCACCGTGAAGACGAATGCAAAATATTGGTTTAAGCTATCTGCCGTGTCCCTGTTCCCCATTATCAATTCTCCATTTGCATCCTCCAAGGGTCCCAAGCTCACTTTAGCTACTCTCTTTTTATATACCCATAGAAGCTCTTGCTGTTTGTTTTTATATTTCTTGCCAATTTACTTACATAATCAATTTTCACCCTCTTTATTAGCTTTTTAGTCTCCACTGCTGCTCTATAAAGAATTCCCAATGTTCTGGCCTACCACTAGTTTTCGCCATTTTATTTGCCTTAGGTTTTGATTGGATACTTTCTTTGAACACCTTTTTTAACCACGGGTGGTTCATCCATCTCATCGAGTCCTTCTTTTTGACCAGGATAAATTTTTACTGAGCATTATGAAATATCTGCTTGAATGTCGGCCAGTTCTCATCCACTGACCTTCCCCTTAGTCTGTTTTCCCAGCCTGCTTTAGACAACTCTTTCTTCATACCTCTGTAACTGCCCTTATTTAAGTTGAGGACACTGGTTTGAGACCCGAGTTGCTCGCCCTCAAACTGCATTTGAAATTCTACCATGTAGTGATCGCTGCTCCCTAGTGGATCCTTAACTATGTTATCTCTTATTAATCCCACCTCATTACACATTACTGGATCTAAAATAGCCTGTTCCCGGGTAGGTTCTGCAACATATTGCTCTAAGAAACAATCCCTGATGCACTCTACAAATTCATCTTCCACGTTACCCCTGCCAATCTGATTTGTCCAGTAAATATGCAGGTTGAGATCACCCATGACAACTGTAGATTTGAAAGGCTTCTGTAAGCAGATTTAATAATATCTTGCAAAAGGAAATTGTATTAAAAAGGGAAATTTTGTAGGGCTATGGGGATAGAACAGGGAGTAGGACTAATTGGATTGATCTTTCAAAGAGCTGGCACAGGCAGGGTGGGCTGATTAGTTTCCTTTGCTGTAAGAATCTATGTAATTCCTTAAGCCACAATGTCCTTACTCTGTGGTAGCCACTTTCCAAAACATATCTCTCCATTTTGTCAAAGGCCATGTCTAACAACACACCTCTTTATCTGCACCACTAGTCTTCTCTTCATTTCAATATGCCCATTTAACAGCTGTGACCAGATTTCAAAGTAAATCAGTTACACGAGAAGACCTTGGTGATGACTCAGAGATGTGGTTAGGAAACATATGGATCCCAGGGATAATTTTACCTTCGTTTTAGTCTATTTTCCCAGCTCGCTTTAGACAAATCTTTCTTCGTACCTCTGTAATTGCCCTTATTTAAGTTGAAGACACTCGTTTGAGACCCTCGCAACGGAGAGGGTCTCTGCTTATCCAAAATGGTGCCGGAGGCCCAAATCCAGAAGTCCTGCCCCTGAACTCAACACCCACTGTTTCCAGGGGGTGGGTTGGGGGGTGGGGGGGAGTTGCGGTTGGGGACAGTGAGGGAACAGTGGGTGGTTGTATTTTGCACACCCATGGTTCACAGAGGCAGCTACACATGTTAAAATGCAGCTGCCTTCAGACCGATCCAATTATCGTAACTATGATGCCCCAAAACATGACCTGTGGGAATTAGACCTTGCAGGAAAAGGTCTAAAGTTACCAAATTTCTTTGGAGAAGTTGGGTACCCTTTTGGAGACAGAGAGTACCCCTTTGAAGAAGTGTACCCTTTTGGATAGGTCCAGGGATACCTTTGGGAGAGGTTAGGTGAAGTTTGGGATTGTTAAAAGGAAACGTGAATGTACCTAAAAAGTGGATAAACTCATTGGAGCTGTCAAGGGAACTCAAGTTGCCAAGGGATTTAAATTTCCTGGCTTCTAATTTTTTGAAAAAACTGCCTGCAGTGTTTAAGAAAAAAGACAGTGCTTGTTATTTAACTCTGTTAACATAAACCTGAGGGTTATCATTATATGATTTGTGCTGCATGACTGATTTCACAACCTATTGATATCACAGTGGGGTGCCTATCAGTTCATAGTTTGAATGACAGTTCCAAGTGCTTATGAAGTCTTTCAAGTGAGGCTATGAATACAACTGCTTGTTTGTATAAGAGATTAAGTAGTTGAAGGAAGTTAAATGTAGCGAATGGGTTCTTATCAGTGAGAGTGTTTTTAATAATGAATTAATCAATAGACAGTTAAAATAATATAAGTTGTTGACTTGAAGCCTGATGTCATAAAATACTCTCTTGCGGATGATGCAGCTGTGCTCTGCCAACATCAGCCCAGTTTGATGAAGACACGTATTGGACAAAAATGATGGGGGTGCAACCAATTAATGTTTTAATTATTTCTAACTGCTTCCTTCTAGTTATGGGGAGATCGAAAGTATCCGGGTATTACATGAGCGTTTCTGTGCATTTGTCAACTTTAAGTGCCACATGGCAGCTGCTAAAGCATTGGTGGCATTGCAGGTGAGTTCAGAAAGATGTTGCTGTTTGAGTATTGCGCTGTCATCCATCTTGTTTGCAAATCAAAGTCCCCTCATTTACCAATGAATTGAAGGAAGCAGCGGAGGTGTTACCAGTAAATGGGCCAAGATGGGCGATATGTTATAGCTCCAACCTACTCTGAAGCAGCATTTATAAATGGCTCATCACTTTTTAACATAAAACTGTAATACTCAGGTGAGAAAATACCCCATTCACTTGCCCTTGAAATACATTTTCCAGAGTGAATATTGACATCACTGTGTCAGTCAGGGAGTGGGAGGTGGGGCAAAGTTTACAGTAAACAGTATCTAGTTTGCAGAAAACACAACTCATGACTGAAAGTACAGCAAAGTCCCCCAATAAAAGCAGGATTATTTCTCCAGCTAAATGCAATCAGTGGAGAATAGTTAGTGTATAAAATCAATCCTGGTCACTTACAACAGTGTGACTAATGGGCGTGATTAACAGGGCATTACCTAATCATCTCCATTCTGGCTAAGACTTGTGGTGTTGCTATATGCAGCTTTGAATTTTAAACATGCACAATATTTCTTTGCTAAAGTTGCAAACACAAGGGTGGGACAGTTAAAGAGGTGTAAATCACCTGAAATAGCTTCAATGGAAATAGGATCATTGAATATTTTTAAGGCAGGGGTAGATAGGTTCTTGAATGACGAGGGAGTCAGAGGTTATTGGGGTAGGCGGAATGTGGAGTTGAGGCCACAATCAGATCAGCCGTGATCTTATTGAATGGCAGAGCAGGCTCGAGGGGTTAAATGGTCATCTACTCCTAATTGGTATGTTCGTATTTTCTTATGTGCTTTAACCCTGATTCAGTAGCCTTCAGGAGTACCTTGAAGCTCCATTTTCTGGCCTCTTCCTCTTCCTGCTTTGTTTGTTACCCCTCAGTGACATGATGCATAGGCATGAGAGCAGCTCCCATATGTAATGCTGAAGGTACCCAACTCCATCTTTCTGTGACTCCCTCATCAGAGCTTTTACCAAGGACTCCAGTAAAGCAGTGGGAGTTTGTTTATGTTTGTCGATAAAGCTTAAGTTTAGGTGGCACATTCAGAAGCGTAGGCGAGAGCAGAAAATTGCAAAGGGACATTGATAGATTAAGTGATTTGGCAAAGCTATGGCAAATGGAGTTCAAGAGGAGCGTGGCATTAGAGTGAGAGGTGATCTTATTGAAACATATAAGATCCATTAATGATAGCAGATTGTGGATCTTAGTCTGTAATTCTGACATAACCATAGCAAGAGGAGGAGGAGCACTCAGGAAGTATAGATCAGAGCATTTTCTAAATAGTAAGAAGCTAGGGACTGTGATTTAGGGATCCTGGTAGAGTAATCATGAAACATGACTGCACAGGCACAAAAGAGAGGTTGTATTTATAGAGAAAGTATTTCCTCTAATGATGTGAGTCCAGAACAAATAAATCTAACCTTAAAATTCGAGCCAGGACATTCAGGGGTGAAGTCAGGAAGCACTTCTTCACACAAAGCGGGGTAGAAATCTGGAACTCTTTTTTTTCACCAAAAAGTAGTCGAGGCTGGGGCTTAATGGAATATTTCAAAACTGAGCTAGATGGCTGTTGTTTGATAAGGATATTAAGGTTATAAAGCTAAGGTGGGTAATAGGAATTTTAAAAATTTGTTCCCGCTATGTGGGCATCACTGGCTAGGCCAGCATTTAGTGCCCATCCCTTATTGCCCTCAAGAAGGTGGTGGTGAGCTGCCTTCTTGAACCGCTGCAGTCCATGTGGTATAGGTACGCCCACAGTGCTGTTAGGGAGGGAGCTCCAGGATTTTGACCCAGCGACAGTGAAGGAACGGCGATCTAGTTCTAAGTCAGGATGGTGAATGGCTTGGAGGGGAACTTGCAGGTGGTGGTGTTCCCATCTATCTGCTGCCCTTACCCTCCTACGTGAAAGGGGATGTAGGTTTGAAAGGTGCTGTTGAAGCAGTCTCTGTGAGTTGCTGCAGCTCACCTTGTAAGTGGTACACACTGCTGCCACTATGCATGGGTGGCGGAGAAAGTTAATGCATAAGGCGGAGTGCCAATCAAGCGGGCTGCTTTGTCCTGGATGGTGTCAAGCTTCTTGAGTGTTGTTGGAGCTGCACTCATCCAGGCAAGTGGGGAGTATTCCATCACACTCCTGACTTGTGACTTGTAGATAGTGGACAGGATTTGGGGAGTCAGGAGGTGAGTTACTCGTTGCAGGATTCTTAGCCTCTGACCTGCTCTTGTAGCTGCAGTATTTATATGGTTAGTCCAGTTCATTTTCTGGTCAATGGTAACCCCCAGGAAATTGATAGTGGGGTATTCAGAGATGGTAATGCATTTGAATGTCAAGGGGTGATGGTTAGATTCTCTCTTGTTGGAGATGGTCATTGCCTGACACTTGCGTGGCACGAATGTTACCATCAGCTTGAGTGTGATTCAGATTAGCCATTATCTGATTGAATTGTGGAACAAGCTCAAAGGGCTGAAAGACCTTATTCCTGTTTCTAAAGCATTGAGCCTCATTACCTGAATCATCCATTTGCTCTCCGATCCCTCCCTTATTTATCAATGTCCTTTTATTTCACCCTTGTCAAATTTTTTCCACCTCTGTACACACTGACCTTATATTTGGATAGGGTTTCCTGGCTGCTGAGTGCCCTCTGCTGACCTCCCCCAGAGCGATTGTTCTTTTAGTGTGAACCAAGCCAGTGAGTGTCAGCAGGATATCTGAGGGCATCCCCAGCTGTCAAAGTGTGTTCTCTCGCGCATGCGCACATCTCCCTGAGGCTAAGTGCCGTCTCAGAGAGATTAGTGACAGTGCACAAAAGTTTAAAAAATAGAAAAATAAAAATATTATTGACATGTCTCCCTCATGTGACAATATCACACGAGATGGGACATGTTAATAAAAATGACATAAACTTTATTACACTTTTTAAAAACGGACATGAAACTTCATCCCTTAAGGTTGGATGGGCAGGGCCTTTACTTACCTTAATTAGCCTGTCAATGGCCTTAATTGGCCATTGACAGGTCCGCGGGTGGACAGCTGATTTCGCTGTCCACCCGCCTTCCTAAAAATTTAAAGGGACCGGGATGACGTTGGGGGTTCCTCTCGATGTCATCCCGCGTCACTTCCCCCTCAGCGAGCGGGCCCCGCCCCCAAATCGCCGACGAGGAAATTCTGACCAAGCTCTTTCAGCCCTTTGAGCTTGTTCCACAATTCAGTCAGATAATGGCTAATCTAAATCACGCTCAAGTTGATAGGTAACATTTGCACCACTTGCCAGAAGAGATTTACAAGAATGATACCAGAACTGATTGATTACAAATATCTGGAAAGACTGAACAGACTGCACGGGGCTTACTTCTCTGGAAGTGAGAAGACTGAGGGGGTGACTTAATAGAGGCCTTTGAAACAATTGAAGCGGTATGATGGGATCGATAACCAGTTGTAGGGGAGCCCAAAACTTCAGCATAAATATACGATGGATCCAGAAGGGCATTCAGGAGGAACATCTGTTCTCAGAGTGATTAGGATGTGGATTGCTTCCAGTAGTTGAGGTGAATAGCATAAATGCATTTAAGGGGAAGTTAGATAAACACACGAAGGAAAAAGGAAAAGAAGGTTATGTTGACGGGGTGAGATGAAATAGGATGGGGGGAGGCGCGAGTCGGGTAAGATGAAATAGGATGGGGGGAGGTGTGAGTCGGGTGAGATGAAATAGGATGGGGGGAGGCGCGAGTCGGGTAAGATGAAATAGGATGGGGGGAGGTGTGAGTCGGGTGAGATGAAATAGGATGGGGGGAGGTGTGAGTCGGGTAAGATGAAATAGGATGGGGGGAGGCGCGAGTCGGGTAAGATGAAATAGGATGGGGGGAGGCGCGAGTCGGGTGAGATGAAATAGGATGGGGGGAGGCGCGAGTCGGGTAAGATGAAATAGGATGGGGGGAGGCGCGAGTCGGGTGAGATGAAATAGGATGGGGGGAGGTGTGAGTCGGGTGAGATGAAATAGGATGGGGGGAGGCATGTGTCGAGCAGAAACATTGGCACAGATCAGTTGGCAAAATGTAATTTCCCCTGTAAAATTATTTTGTTGAGCGCTGCCTGTTCATTTAGCTGTGCGGTACCTATAAGCAGCCGTACACAAACAGTAGCTTAAAAGGGATAACTTTGTGAATGGGCGGCACGGTACATTCTGAGTTGCTATAGGCCGCAGGCACCCACAATTTACAGGGAATATTTGTTCCTGTGTTGTAAGTTTGTGCAATGCCTGTTGCTGCTCCTGAAGATACTGGCCAACTGAAAGGCTGAACCTTCCTGTTCTTTATACCTTATGACCATCAGGTAGCGCCTGGTATCGTTTTGCTGCACTTGACCAGTAATTTTCTCTTCAATTCACAGGGGAAAGAAATAGAAAACACAAAGCTGCTAATCAGATATCCTGACAGACATCTGAATAAACAAAGCTCCCCACTGCAGAAGTCCCCTGTCCCGGTGCAAGTGTCAGTCCAGCCAAAAATAGTGACAGCGTCATCATGCGGGTGAGTTCATGAGGCGCGGGGCAGATATACAGACATCGAGAGTCACATGATCTTTAGCATGGGGTTAATGTCATTTGACATTATTGTATTGCTGTCTCTAAAACTCCTTGAGCCACATGATCCTCCGAGGCCTCTACACTCCCCTAATTCTGGCCTCTTGCACATCCTCGATTTTCTTTGTTCCAGCATTTGGGGCTGTGCTTTCAGCCTCCTGGGTCCTAGGCCCTGAAATCCACTCCATTCGTCAGTCTCTCTACCCCTCTCTCCCCTTTTAAGGCGCTCCTTAAAACCTAGCTCTTTGACCCAGCTTTTGTCCACCTGTCGTAACATTTCCTTATGTGGCACGGTGTCAAATTTTGTTTGATGATCGCCCCTCTGAAGTGCCTTGGGACTGCATTAAAGGTGCTAAATAAAGTAAATTGTTGCGGTTGACATTGTCCCAGCTTTCTTGGCTTGAAGTTCTAAAGGGGAGAATTTTACCCCAAATCTAAACGGGAAGGGGCATTGCTCTGGATGTCTGCCAGAGTCTCCTGAAAGAAATCCTGATCGCTTGGATAGAAGAAACACAGGTCTTCAGCAGGGGCTCGCTGCTCTGAGATGCCTGAGACTGCCTTGGTTTGACCTGTTACCTGATACACTGGGGTTGAGCATCTGCTCATTCTGTGCCTTCTGTGCAGACTTGCCAAAAAACATGCTCTTGCTGCAGAAGGCAACTGGAAACACACGACCATGTGAAGTATTTGCATGCGGAACTCTTTTGCTGCCTCGTAGTCATACACTATAATATCACTGGACTAATAAGCCCATGGCCCTGCTAATGCTCTCGGGACACAGGTTCAAATCCTGCCATTGTAGCTGGTGAAATTTAAATTCAACTGATAAAACCTGGAATTGAAAACTAGCCTCAGTAATTGTGACAGTGAAACTATCATCAATTCTCTTAAAAACCCATCTGGTTCACTAATGCCCTTTAGGGAAGGAAATCTGCTGTCCTTACCTGGTCTGGCCGACATGTGACTCCAGAACCAAGGCAATGTGGTTAATTCTTAACTGCCCTCGGAAATGGCTTAGCAAGTCACTCAGTTCAAGAGCAATTAGGATGGACAACAAATGCTGTGACGCCCAGATGCCATGAAAGGATAAAGAAATATAGAAGTGTTGTAACATGAGGGGATGTCATTCAGCCCATCATGTTTGTGCCATCTCTTTGGAAGACCTATTCAGTTAATATTTTCATGATCCCATTACGCTGTGATTTATTTGGGAAATCCTGGTGGCTCAGCTTCTGAGGACAGTGACTATTCAAGCTGTAGAGAAGGCCGGGTTTGCATCGAGTTCACTGACCTCTGGGATGAAGGTACCCAGTTCACCAATTGGGCTGGAGAGAGGAGATGCAGCCAGACCCAGTAGCTTCTGATGGAACTGTGAACTTTGGTCAATAACGGAGGATCAGATTTGTCAGTGATGACCCCTATCCCATCTCCCCGCTCCCCATCACCACCACCCGTCCCCCTCCCAATACAACAAAAATTGACTAGCCCCATGAAGAGTGCCCATTTGGACAAGATAGAGAGGGTGCCTGGTGCATGCGGGGATCGTACCTCAGCAAGAAGTGAACAGCTTATCCTTTTCGGACTCCTTGTCCGTGACCTATTGACCCACACTGGCTACATCCATCCCTTGGTTGAATATGCCATGCCTCTATGGCACCCTGTCCTCACACACATAAACTGTGCAGATCAGAAGAACACAGAAGCGCTTGCTGAAAATGATCATAGGCCCTCAGTATCAGTCCTATGACAATGGCCTTCACGTCACAAAGCTTTGAAACTCTATGAATGAACATTCAATATTTGTACTAAGTTTGGAAATGTAATCTATCCGAATTCAGAACCAGTTACCCCCATCAGGCCCAGAGCAATCAAAACAACTCAGAGGTTTGATTAAATTCAATCCTGTAAGATGTAGGATGTAAAGGTACTAATGCAACTCTATTCCCTGCATGATTCAGGTCCTCAATGAAGTACTTAAATGATGAAATTTATATCTACTTCAGTTCTTGTAACATGGGAATCTTAATGTAATTTTAATTCAATATTCTTTTATCCCTGTTACCTGCTGATTTTTTTTGTCTATTTTTCTTACTACATGATTGCCCATATTTTGACATTGATTTATATTTGAATTTTCTGATATAAGTTACATTGCAATTCAACCTTGGGGCTGATTCTTGAATTAAATGCTATTATTACTACCTGGCATGTTGAGGTATTTGATTTTTTAAAAAATGTTTTAATTTAATGTCCTTTTGAGTTGAGTTTGGGTGGTTGGTTTAGAATTGGACAAAAAGAGCTAAGAGATTCTTTTCTTGCCTTTAAAATACCTTTCACTCTCTCTAGGGTGAAGCGTCGAGGTCCAGTGGAGGGTGACGAATGCTACTTTTGGCGTACTACTGGCTGCCATTTTGGAGATAAATGCCGCTACAAGCACATTCCTGACCACAGAGGAGTTGACAAAAAGCCCTGGCAGCACTGAAGGAGCCCTGCTCTACCCGAAGACCAAATAAAAAAGCAAAGTATTAAGGATGCACTAACTCCAGCACAGCTTTCCAAACCTCAGGGCCGATTTGACGGTCATTAGTACCACTCATTAGATCCATCGTTCTGTCTTTTTGAAAGCAGTTGGAATTGGATATTTGCACTCCAAATCTAACCTGTTGGACTAAGTACAAGTACTGTAGGGTTGAGGAAAAATTGATTTTTGACACTCTTGATTCCAGTTTTTGGGACACATTTACCTCTCTCACTCTGAAGTGTGTTGCATATACTTGTGTGGTATTTCAAAGCTCCATTTTGTTCGGGATATTCCAAATGAAAAACACAAGTTTTGGGAGCAGCTAAAAATCCCCTCTCTCCCCTTGTGCAGTGTCCCTTTTTTGATCTTTTGTCTTCATCCATTTTCAAATATGTTCAGTGATTTCCTTGAAATATTTCCAGGGTGCCTTGACTCATTACCTTGCACTTGCCTTGGGTTCTGAGTTTGAATCTGATGCATGTAGGAGGAGGGCCCTTTACCCTTCGGAGCCTGTTCCGTCATTCAGTGTGATCACAGCTGATATACGACCTAAGTCCATCTACCTGCCTTTTCCTAATGTCCCTTCACCCCTTTGATTGACAAAAATTGGTTTATCTCAGATTTAAAATTTGCAATTGATCTAGCATCAGTTGCTGCTTTCAGAACAGAGTTCCGAACTTCTAGCACCCATTGTGTGTCTAAAAGTGTTTCCTAAATTTATTCCTGAAATGACTAGTTCTACGTTTTTGACTGTGCCCCCTAGTTCTAGACTCTCAACCAGCAGAAATAGTTTCTCTCTAAGTCCTCTCTTCATATCTTGAAAATTTTGAACAAATCACCCCTAAATTCCAGGCAGTCCAATGCTAATTTGTTTAATCCCACCTCATTAGGTTAAACCTTGACATTCAGGTATTGTTCTGGTAAATCTAGGCTGCAGTGCCTCGAAGGCTAATATATTCTTCCAATATATCCCTCCTAAGATGTGTTGCCTGCAACTTGACACAGTATCCCAGGTGTGGTCTAACCAGGACTTTGTATATCTGGAACATAACATATACTCCTTCGTATGTTAATCCTCTGGATAAAGAAGATTTGAGGCAATAAGTTGAAATGTCTTGGAAGGGTGTTTCTGCAGAAGCACTGATACAGCAACACAATGGGGAGAATTACATACAACCCATTACATGAAGCAAAGTTTAGCCTCTTTGTTTGGTGCGAGGAAGTCTCCCAAGATAGTTGGACACCGCTTTCATGTCTCTATATTTTCCCCTTGCTTCAAGTTATCCGAACTTGCCTTCAGCCTGCCTGGACTTTCCTCTTTTCTTCAAAGGTGAGACCCACAGCTCCCAGATCAGCCATGTCTCAAACATAAAGCGAAGCCCTGTCAGTGCTGGAGATTCTGAGGTAAAATGCTGGAAACCCTCTGTGGGTCACGCCACACCTATGGCGAAGGGGGAAAGTAGGGTTAATGTTTCAGGTCAGCCGCCTTCCCTTAGGACCCTGTATCCTTTTGGCAGCTGCAAGAAGGCTTGAGATACTGTCCATAAGACATAGAAGCAGAAGTAGGCCATTTGGCCCATCGAGTCTGCTCTACCATTCAATGAGATCATGGCTGTTCTGATAATCCTCAACTCCACTTTCCTGCCTTTTCCCCGTAACCCTCGATTCCCTTACTGATTAAAAATCTGTCTATCTCAGCCTTGAATATACTTAACGACCCAGCCTCTACAGCCCTCTGCGGTAAAGAATTCCACAGATTAACACCCTCTGAGAGAAGAAATTCCTCCTCATCTCTGTCCTCGTACATCAATTCACGTACACCTTTTTCCTCTACCAGGAGGTGCCACAGCCTCTACTTGACGTGGATTGAGTGGTGGTGCTGAGAAAGAAAGGGGCCTGGACTCTTTCTCCTCTTGGTCCTGAACGCTATGGGGGAAGAGTTGACCACATTCCTGTCTACATTTCATTTTGCCAGTGGAGCGTAGGTTTAATGCATTTTATTTTTTAATGTGGGTTGGCAGTGAAGTAAGAGGCAAGCAGGAACAGCTATTAATTTATTACAGGTTAGACCATTTACAGCCAGATGAATAAAATAAGGATTCATTTGGTTTGGACATAATGAAAATATTGATTAGCCCGTATTGTTCATTGGACATTGGCACCATTCACCTGTAACTTCATCCAATAACCGTTCGATACATTAATTTTCTAACATTGTAATGAGGTTCATTTTCTTTTCTTGGAAGTCAGCATTACTGACGAGACCAACACTTATTGCCATCCCTAGTTGCCCATGAGAAGGTGATAAGTGTGATACTGCAGAAGAAATCCTACCGGGAATGAAGTACTGAATTATTGAATAAGCTATTTATTCCAAACTTCCTTCAGAAAACATGTGCAATATTTTTTTCCCGTTTTTTTTGTATTCCCTGCCAAACCAATTATCCTATTTTCCAACAGGCCTGTTGCTTCAGATTGTCGGGACTTTGTGTTTCACTGCAAGCCTTAGGTTGTTTATGCCCCATAATCGTCTGACGTGAGGTGTAGAATTTGAAATTGGGATGGTTTATTTTCTATTATACTTCTTCTCCTCTTCTACATCTTATTAGAATACCTAGTCTGATTAAAGCACTGGCACAACCCACTCATTTCAAAAGAAAGACTTGCATTAACATAGCACCTTTCACGACCACCAGACTTCTCACAGCATCTTACAGCCAATGAAGCACTTTTGAAGATGAAATTCAGCGCCTCACTGAAGGCGAATCAACTATGTGGTAAAAGTGGCAGAATGTTCAACAAAAATAATAAGATATTGGGTATAATTGATATTGAAATGAAGTTCAAATTTTGAGATATCCCTTTACACACTCGAAAGAAAGAAAGGCCTCACAAAGCATTCAAGACACTTCCTTAACCCAAGTAATAGCCCATGCCAGGTTTGCCTAGCTGTTGTGTTCTGTAGCTTACCCCACAATGCGGAGTGTACTGTGAAAGAATGAAGGATGTCAAAGGTACGTATTCAATTAGTTCAAAGGGACAGACATATTCCACCACACTGTAAAAGGACATGAGAATGAGTTCCGATGCTATTAGGGTTTGGGTGAAGAAAGCTCCTGGATGCCACGGGAAGCTGGGCAGAAGTTGTTTTCCATTTCCTTTCTTAGTGCATGGATGGGAGAACCTTGAGCAAGTCACACACACGGAGCGTTTAGGGCAGTGAGGGATGGAGGCAGCATCTTGGACTAAGGTGATCTGCCCAACCCTCTTGCCTTTGGAATTGCGATTTTATTTTGAGTTTCCAGCTGTTGTACCATCTTGTTCGGACCCCAGTAGAATTGATTAAGGCTAGTCCAGTCCAAAAGTGGGTTTTAGGAAAAATACACTGTGTATTGGCATTGAGTGGATCCAACCAAATGAACTTGTAAATTCCAATTTGTGGAAGTGTCCCAGTGAAACAGATAGTAAACATACTTAAATTCTTAAAAGAACTGAGTGCTGGCAGTTCAAAGCGTCCAGTCATCAAAATTCCTTGTTCAAGATCAGACACGCTTGTTATCCAACTGACCGGACATTGTGCAATCGATTTTCTTTTTAACTTGGTAACCAATTTTCTCTAATACGAAAGCAAAATACTGTGGATGCTGGAAATCTGAAATAAAAGCAGAAAATGCTGGAAATACTCAGCAGGTCTGGCAGCATCTGCGGAGAGAGAAACAGAGTTAACGTTTCGACAGAACTGAAAGGCCGTCGACCTGAAACGTTAACTCTCTTTCTCTCCACGGCTGCTGCCAGACCTGCTGAGTATATCAAGCATTTTTTTTGTTGTTACACCAATTTTCTCTCTCAACTTTGTGTAGCAAGCTGATGGGGCACACACACATTTAGCTATTTTAATTGTCCTCCTGAATCCAAATGCATTAAAACCGAACTGCAACCGTTGTTGTCGGGTTAGACACACCTATAAAGTGAAGGATCAGACAACTGGAACTGTTCAAACCTGGTGAGTAAGAGTACACAATGGTGCCAATCTTAGGAATTCAAAAGAACGTGGTGTTTTCAAAATGCTTGATGACAGAGATATAAACTATCATTTTTATTTCTTGATAATTTCTGGTCTGGGAACGTATGTTGAGATTTTAAACTGAAGGTCAGGAAAGTTGGAATGCCAAGTATTTATTAATGTTACTGACTTACTCT
The DNA here is from genome assembly GCF_017639515.1 of Carcharodon carcharias. NCBI lineage: Eukaryota > Metazoa > Chordata > Chondrichthyes > Lamniformes > Lamnidae > Carcharodon > Carcharodon carcharias. The sequence goes on along the minus strand of NC_054483.1, from coordinate 108,764,603 downwards.
TTTTTAAAAATATATAATTATATAAAATATATGTACTCTTAACTATGCACAGCTGCCAAGCAGTAAAGATTTGCAATATGTATATAGGTCTCAGTTCATCTCTGAACAGGTTTTTTTTTGACCTGTGTGAAAATGCTGTAAGTGTAGACACCAGTGTTACTTTGTACTGTCTGGCAATCCTTGGACATTGACTACTAGTTTCAACTATTGGGGAGATTTGGACTTCTGTCCACTTGCACCAACTGTTTTATGAACTGTACTCTCTTGAATCACTTATTTTCACGATATGATAATAAAGCATACGTTTTTATGGCAGTGCTGCATTTTGGTGACTGCATGTTCTTAGCAGGCAGAACATGATGAATTTAGTCTGTCAAACGCTGCATTATGATTTCTGTTATTTTTGGGTCCTTTGCGAATCCAAGTGCTTGTTAAGGTGAGGGATGTCAGTGTAAAGGAGACTGTAATGCTTTCCAATTCAGCCACCCTGGCGTCTACTTTAGGCTCTGCCTATTTGGTGGAAATCTCAAGGATGGTTATTGATGGGCAATAAATGCTGGCCTTGCCAGCGATGCCCACATTCCATGAAAGAACAAAACTAAATCAGGTGGATGGGGTATGGGGTTAAAATGGAGCTGGGGTGAGGGGGTGCGGAGACAGCTACTTCTTTCCTGTCTGAGCTGATCACTTGCAATTTTAAATCTGAGGTGCCAGGGACACCATAGCCTTAAGTTGGCATGGCCTATTTAAAAATGCAAATCAGGCTTCAAGCCGCAGAATAGATGTAGGATCCTAGTGTTTTGCAAGGCATGATCTCCTCTTTCACTTAATAGTTTATTTTTGCTGCCATTTCAGTCTTTCATTGCCCATTTGAGCTTGGATTACTGGGGGATTACCATGAGTGATCTGTTTCATACAAGCTATTTGGTAAATGCCTCCTGTTGGCCTTTATAGGCTGCTAATTGGGATAGTAATTTAATTCTTCACACGTGTCTGTTATTCCAATCTCTTGCAGTGCATTGGTTTGCATTTCTACCATTGCCAGACCTGAGGACTGAAGGCCATTTCCCCATTTAATTTGGGCCAAGAAAGTTGATTGTGACTTTATCCATTGTCTCACAAGTCAAAACAAATATCATTTCCACTTTGTAACTGCTCACAGAGTCATATGTTCCTAACATTGGATCGTTTAGGAAATCCATTACTGTTAATCACTTCCCCTAGCGCAAAACTTCAATGCAAACAAGTAGCTAAGTGGCTGACAGCCCAGGTGAATCCCTCTACTGCGACCTTGGTGCAGGAAGGAAGCTCTGACTGAGTTCAGGGTCATTCCAGACTGCTTTCTGTGTTGATCACAATTGGCTCCCAATTAATTTACAGGGTTATGGGGGAAGAAGAGGAGAGAGTGGAACTAATTGGATAGTTCTTTCAAAGAACTGGCACAGGCACAATGGGCAAAATGGCCTTCTGTGTTGTAGGATTCTGTGATTCTATGCAAGGCTTGCCTGGTGGAACAGTCTCCACAGAGTCCTGAACATAAGATTAAATGCAGCTCTTAGTGACAGTTGCTGTTGTGGGTCCTGTGTGGACTCAAGCCTCCTAATTTTGTGCTCCTTTTGTACGCGAAGGATGTAAAATGAAGAACCTATCCAGTTGGATTGTCCTTATTCTTCAACTAAGATGCACTCTCCACAGTCCCAAGCAGCCATCCTTGGACATGCCGCAAGGCAAAAACACCCTTTAAGCATCCACCATGTCAAGTCCCCTCAGGATCTTATATGTTTCAATATGATCACTCTCAATCTTCTAAATGCCAATGGATACATGCCCACCCTGTCCAACCTTTCCTCATAAGATGGCGGGGGGGGGATGGTTATTTTAGGTATCAGTCAAGTGAACCTTCTCTGAACTGCTCTAATGCAATTATATACATCTTTAAATAAGGAGATCAAAACTGGACTTAACTCCAGATGTGGTCTCACCAACGCCCTGTACACTGTAGCAAAGCATCCCTGCTTTTATATTCCATTCCTCTTGCAATAAATGACAACTTTCTATTGGCCTTCCTAATCATTTGCTGTACCTGAATATTAACTTTTTGTGATTCATGTACCAGGACACCCAGATCCCTCTGTACCTCAAGAGTTCTGTAGTCTCCATTTAGATAATATGCTGCTTTTCTATTCTTCCTGCCAAAGTAGATAAGTCATATTTTCCCACATTATGCTCCATCTGCCAAATCTTTGCCCACTTGCTTAACCCATGTCTCTTTGCAGACTCCTTATGCCCTCTTCACAACTCCCTTTCTTATCTGTGTCATCAGCAAATTTAGTAACCATACATTTGGTCCCTTTAGCCAATTAATTGATATAAGTTGTAAATAGTTGAGGGCCCAGCACTGTTCCCTGTGGCACACCACTCATTACATCTTGCCAACTCTAAAATGACCCATGCATGTCTACTCTCTGTCCCCGTTAGCTAACCAATCCTCTATCCATGCTAATATGTTACCCCCTACACCATGAGCTCTTATTTTCTGTAGTAACCTTTGGTGTGGCATCTTGCCAAATGCCTTCTGGAAATTGAAGTGCACCATTTCCTTGGGTTCCCCTTTATCCACCTGGATTGTTACTTCCTCAACTAACTCCAATAAATGAGTCAAACACGATTTCCCTTTCGCAAAACCATGTTGACTCTGCCTGATTGCCTCGAGATTTTCAAAAAGCCCTGCTACAACCTCCTTAATAATAGATTCCAGTAATTTCCCTATAATAGATGTTAAGCTAATTGGCCTGAAGTTTCCTGATTTCTGTCTCTCTCCTTTCTTGAATAGAGGAGTTATATTCATGATTTTCCAATCTGATGGGACCTTTCCAGAATATAGGGAATTTGAGAAAATTAAAACCAATGCATCTACTAACTTAGCAGCCACTTCTTTTAAGACTCTAGGATGAAGTCCATCAAGGCCTGGGGACTAGAGAGCTTTTAGTTCTAATAATTTTCTCAGTACCCTTTCCCTGGCGATTGTAATTGTTTTAATTTCCTCTCTCCCTTTCACCTCCTGATTCACAACTATATCTGAGATGTTATTTGTATCCTCTACATTGAAGGCAGATGCAAACTATCTGTTCAGTTCATCCGGTATTTCCTTAGTTTCTATTATTAATTCCCCCCACACACAGACTCTGGAGGACCAGCACTCACTTAACTTAATCTTTCCCTTTTGAAATACCTGTAGAAGCTCTTAGGTCAGGATTTTCTGTTCGGCGTACGCAGACAGCCCCACTCGCCAACGCGTAAAATGACGCACGGCGACGTTGGGCGTGTGTCCCGACATCACCCCGTGCGTCATTCCCATCTTTAGTTCGGCGGGCGTGCACCAGAGTCGGCTGTGTGCCCGCCGAACTGTCAAAGGCCTGCTAAGGCCAATAATAAACTAATTAACCCAATTGTCAGGGCTGCCCATCCAACCTTACAGTCGGTGGGCAGGCAAAGAGCCCTTCGCATTTTTCGCGAAACCTCATCGACGTGAGGGATGAGGTTTCATGAAGGGTTTTTTAAATTAATAAATATTTTTTTGAACATTTGATAAACGTGTCCCAGCTCATGTGTTGCTGTCACATAAGGGCACGTGTGTAAATGATCTTTAACAGTTTTATTTTGATGCTTCAAATTGAATATAATCTGTGCTCTTTCCTGAGCATGCCCAAAACAGCGCAGGCCCAGACTCTCCCTCCCCCCCCCCCCCACCCCCGTAAAATGACAGTACTCAGCCAATCGCGGACGGCCATTGGCTCTGAGCCCACCCGCGCCCGCCTGACACAGAGAAAATTCTCCCCTTACTATCTGTTTTTATATTTCTAGCTAGCGTTCTCTCATTATTAATCTCTTAGTCATTCTTTGCTGTCCTTTATATTCTGCCCAACCTTCTGATCTGCCAGTCATCTTTTCAGAATTATATGCTTTTTCTTTCAATTTGATACCATCTTAACTTCTTTAGTTAGCCATGGATGGTGTGTCCCTCCCTTAGAGTCCTTCTTTCTCACTTCAATTATCTTTTCTGTGTATTCTGAAATATCTCCTTAAATGTCTGCCACAACATCTCTACTGGCCTATCCCTTAACCTGATTCCCAGTTCACTTTAGCCAGCTCTGTCTTCATGCCCTCACATTGCCCTTATTTAAGTTTAAATCACTAGTCTCAGAACCACTCCTCTCTCCCTCAAACTGAATGTGAAATTCAATCATACTGTGATTACTGCTGCCTAGGGGGCACGTTCACTCTGAGGTAATTAATTAATTCTGTCTCATTGCACATTACCAGATCTAGTATAGCCTGCTCTCTGGTTGGTGCTTTGAGCCAATACCAATCTTGGATCCACGCATTTAACTCTCTAATCTGATTTACCCTACACTAATTTGCTTGTAGCCCAGGTAGCAATCCAAAGATTATTACCTTTTGAGGTTCTGCTTTTTAATTTAGCCCCTAGCTGTTCATGGTCCCTCAGCAAAATTTCTTTGCTAGTTCTACCTATGTTTTTGGTACCTACATGGACCACAACTACTGGATCCTCCCCCTCCCACTGCCATTTCCTTTCCAGCCCCAAGCAGATGTCCCGAATCCTGGCACTGAGCAGTCAACACAGCTTTCTGGACTTTTGCTCTCAGCTGCAGAGAATGGTGTCTATCCCTCTGACTATATTGTCCCCAGCTACCACTACATTCCTATTAGCTCTCCCCGCTTGAATGGCTTCCTGCACAACTGTGCCAAGGTAAGTTTTCTCATCCAACCTCCAGCCATTGCGTTTGTCCATACAGGCTGCAAGAACCTCGAACTTGTTGGGCAATTGCAAAGACTGAGGCTCCTCTACTACTATCTTCTGGGTCCCCATATCTGCCTCACTTGCAGAACATTACCAGATCTAGTATAGCCTGCTCTCTGGTTGGTGCTTTGAAATATCTCCTTAAATGTCTGCCACAACATCCCTACTGGCCTATCCCTTAACCTGATTCCCAGTTCACTTTAGCCAGCTCTGTCTTCATGCCCTCACATTGCCCTTATTTAAGTTTAAACCACTAGTCTCAGAACCACTCCTCTCTCCCTCAAACTGAATGTGAAATTCAATCATACTGTGATATATCCTGTCTCTGATCATGACCACATCAGAAGACTAACTGCCTCCTGCTACAAAGTATCCAGGTAATTTTCACCCTCCCTCGTGTCACAGTGTCTGCAGCTCGACCTTCAGCTCAATGACTCTGAGCTGAAGCACATAAAGCCACAAACACTTACTGCAGACATGTTTATCCTGGATCACACCAGCATGCAAGGGAACCCACATTCTGCAGTCGCAACACATCACCTGCCCTGCCACCTTTATTACGTGTTAATTAATTAAATTTTTTTCATTCATTTATAATTAATAAACATTGCTACTCCCAGTAAACTATACTGCTGCTGGTAAACATAGAAACTAGGAGCAGGAGTAGGCCATTTGGTCCTTCAGTCCTGTTCTATTATTCATTATGATCATGGCTGATCATCCAACTCAATAGCCTGCTCCTGCTTTCTCCCCATATCTTTTGATCCCTTTTGTCTCAAGAGCTATATCTAACTTCTTCTTGAAAACATACAATGTTTTGGCCTCAACTACTTTCTGTGGCAGCGAATTCCACAGGCTCACCACTCTCTGGGTGAAGAAATTTCTCCTCATCTCAGTCCTAAATGGTCTACCCCATACCCTCAGACTGTGACCCTGGTTCTGGACTCCCTCCACCATCGGGAACATCCTTCCTGCATCTACCCTGTCTAGTCCCGTTAGAATTTTATAGGTGTCTATGAGATCCCCCCTCATTCTTCTGAACTCCAGCGAATATAATCCTAACCAACTCAATCTCTCCTCATATGTCAGTCCTGCCATCCCAGGAATCAGTCGGGTAAACCTTCGCTGCACTCCCTCTATAGCAAGAACATCCTTCCTCAGATAAGGAGACCAAAACTGCACACAATACTCCAGGTGTGGTCTCACCAAGGCTCTGTATAATTGCAGCAAGACACCCCTGCTCCTGTACTCGAAACCTCTTGCTATGAAGGCCAACATACCATTTGCCTTCTTTACCGCCTGCTGCACCTGCATGCTTACCTTCAGTGACTGGTGTACAAGGACACCCAGGTCTCATTGCACATTCCCCTCTCTCAATTTATAGCCATTCAGATAATAATCTGCCTTCCTGTTTTTGCTACCGAAGTGGATAACCTCACATTTATCCACATTATACTGCATCCGCCATGCATTTGCCCACTCACTCAGCCTATCCAAATCACACTGAAGCATCTCTGCATCCTCCTCACATCTCACCCTCCCACCCAGCTTTGTGTCATCTTACCACCTTACCACACTTAATAAAACATTACAGTTACTAATAAATTATGTGCTCAGGATTTTTCCCTTGGGCGGGAGTGGTCAGGAAGCCGTCCACGATCGGGGCCAGACTGCGATTTCATGCTGGTGGGCCAGTTAAGGCCCGCCCAGAGTGAATGACACACGGCAGCGCTGCCTGTGTGGGGGAGGGGGAGGAGGGCGAAAGCGCTGGAAAAGCCCCCTGAGGCACGGAGCTGTCTCAGGGAGATGATGAGTCGTGAGAAATAAAAATAAGGCTGTTTAAAATGTTCAAAAACATGTTCTCCTCATATAACTCTTGACACATGAGCAGGGACATGTTATTAATGAAAAGTTAAAGTTTTTAGTTTACTTTTAATTGCTGTTGGAAACCTCATCCCGGCCTGTGGATGAGGCTTCCTAAAAAATGCGAAGGCCGCTTGGCCCTTTTGCCCCGTCAACTGTAAGGTTGGATGGGCAGCGAAAACTTGAATTCAATAGGCCTTTTAATTGTTGGCGGGCAGGCTACCCAGCAAAAAATCGTGCGAGTGCGCGATGACATCAGGACGGTCACCCGACATCATTGCGCGTCATTTTGCGCTCAGTCAGGTGGGGCGCATGCTCACCCACCGAGCGTTATATTCTAGCCCATGAGTTTTGAAGATAAGCCAGCAAAATATTCGCCAAACCCATCACTTACCTGTTTTCCTACGATGACACATTTTGATTTCTGTCAGAATCCAGCCGCTCCGTTCTGGAGCCACGGACTGGACTGGACTGGACTGGACTAGACTGGACAGGATTGGCTCGCTCCTCTAGGTGTTGCTGGCTGCCTCCAAGTCCTCTTTTCGCCCACGTCCCCCCTCTTATTGTAGAGAAGGTTAAGAGGAGATTTGATAAGAGTGTTCGAAACCATAAAAAGAAAGGAAAGAATTGCATTTATATGGAGCTTGTCACCACCTCAGGACATCCCAAAACCTTTCACAGTCAGTGAAGTACTTTTTAAGTGTAGCCATTGTTGTAATGTAGGAAACGTATGGATAAATGAAATTGGAACCTGCATAGGCCATTGAGCCTGCTCCACCATTCAATATGATCATGGGTGATTTGTTTGTGCTTCGATTTCCGCATTCCCATCAACCCCTGATGACCTTTGATTCCCTTCCCTTCCCTAATAAGAACCCATCTACCTCTGCCTTAAATATATTCAATGACCCCGCCTCCACCACCTTCTGCGGCAGAGACTTCCAAAGTCACTCAACCCTCTGAGTGAAAAAAAATTCTCCTCATTTCTGTCTTAAAAGGGCGACCTCTGATCTTAAAACAGTGCCTCCTAGTTCTGGACTCACCCACAAAAGGAAACATCCTTTCCACGTTCACCTTGTCAAGGCCGTTCAGGATCTTACGTACTTCAATCAGCTAAATTGTGCAGAGCGAGTTCCCACAAACAGCGATGTGAGATTGACCAGATAAGATGTTTATTTTTGTGTTGTTGATTGAGGGATAAATGCTGGCCAGGGTGTCGGGGAGAGCTCCCTCTTCTTCAAAATAGGACCATGGGATCTTTAATATCCACCTGTGACGGAAGACAAAGCCTCCCTTTAATGTCTCATCCAAAAGTTGGCACCTCCAATGTCGCAGGACTACGTCAGTTCCGCACTGGAGTGTTGGCCTTAATTTTTATCTCCTCAGCATGGAGGCACCCTCACACAAGTGAAAAGTTACAGAGGCTTGTAGCTGGTATTGCCATCTGGTTGGAGGGGAAACCCCTGTGTAGACCTATTCATGGTTGGAGCCATAGACTTTTATCCTCACGGCCCAGTCATTGGGGCATGGAGCTGATGGACCCCCTGCTCATTTGAGCTGCTGGTCTCTGCACAAATCTCCGACATCAGTAAAACACTGGCATTGGTACAAAATGGACCCTAAGAGGGGCTTCAGTTGTAGGAATAGGTCAGATGAACTAAAATAGTTCAGTCTTAGTCTAATCTCAATCTTTCTGACTTGTTTCTACATTGGGCAGTAGTTAATCAGTTAAGCTCACAGGGAGTGTTTACCTGTGTATTGGGTTATTGTAAAGGTGTACAGATTTAAAGAAGAAAGTTGTTACATGCCCTTGTGCAAAAGCTAATTCATCGGAAACACTTAAGTTGGAACTGAGATGAGAACATTGAAATTATATAGAATTTACAGCACAGAAACAGGGTTTTCACCCAACTGGCCGATGGTGCTGTTAATGCACCACAAAAGCCTCGTTCCATACCACTTCACCTCACACTATCAGCATTTCCTTCTATTGCTTTCTCCCTCATGTGATAATTTAACCTCTCCTTAAATGCATCTTTGCTGTTCATCTCAGCCAGTCCCTGTGGGGACAAGTTCCTCACCACTCTGGGTAAAGGAATTTCTCCTTAATTTTGCTCATGAAAAGTAATTATTACTCCAAACAGGATCCTTTCATTCAACCCATGTAATTTGTTTGTGCTCCAGTTGTGGTTTGTCAGTGTTAGGCAGTTACTTGCCAGCTCTATTTCTTGATTGTAGGCTGGCAAAAGTTACCTGCATAACATTGATGCCCATAATATCACTAACTGGCTATTACTCAAATTTTGATTGTTGCTAAACCACAGGTCCAAGAGCAGTTTACACAAGGCAATTTGTCTAATCTGATTATGACCATACTGAGTCAATGCTTTTCCATCAGAAAGAATGTATATTAAAAAATGAGGTGAAAGGTGGAAGTGAGACATAGAGTGAAAAGAAATAATGCTAATCCTGCTTTTAGTGATTTTTATTGTTCAGTCATGGGTTGCAAGACCAGCATTTACTGCCCATCTCTAGTTGTCCTTGAGAAGGTGTAGGTGAGCCATCTTCTTGAACCACTGCAGCCCAACTGTTGTTGGTACACCCACTGTGTTGTGAGGAAAGAGATTTTGGCCCAACGACAGTGAAGGAATTGTGATATTGTTCCAAGTCAGGATGGTGTGTGTCTTGGAGGGGAACTTGCAGGTCGGTGTTCGCATTGCGTTTTCTGCCCTTGTCCTTATTGATGGTAGAGGTTGCGGGTTTGGAAGGTGAATTGCTGCAGTGCATCTTGTGGATCATACACACTGCTACACTGTGCATTGGTGGTCAAGGGAGTGAACGTTTAAGGTGGTGGATGGAGTGCCAATCAAATGGCCGGCTTTGTCTTGGATGGTGTCAAGCTTCTTGAATATTGTTGGAGCTGCCCTCATCCAGGCAAGTGGGACACTACTTCATTGCATTCCTGACTTGTGCTTTGTATATGGTGGACAGGCTTTGGCGAGTCAAGATGTAGAACGTAGGATGCAGAAGAACTTAAGCTCAAAACTGCAAAAAGGTAAAGGAGTGGACCTTCAGTTGAGTTGATTCATTGGATGGAGCGAGGGTGTTATTTTAACCTGACTCAACAGATGTGAGACCCAAAGGATTGGGTGGAACACTGGTGTTACCCTTCACCTAATGTTACCCACCTTGGAGTGCAGCAGAGAGTAAAATCATGCAGGTTTAAAACCAGTGACTTACCAACTGATGGTTGAAATTGTCCTCATATTATGTCTTATGACAGGTATTTTGTAATTCCAGGTCAATTAGCTTCACCCAGGGCTTTAACACTTAAACATTCTGAGTTAGTATTAATGATTCTCGCACACTGGTTATCAAGGTATAGTTTCAAATCACTGACAACACTCGTGTCGGGAAACCTAAGAAATATGTTTTCTTTTAAAATTTGGAAGCACATTGTATTATTTAGACACTTGGGAAATGACTTGGATTTTTTTTTTTAAAAGGCCATATGTTCACCTTGGACTGTCAGCAAGCGTGTCTTTTCCAAGAAATCCCTGATTTCAGCTAAATAACCAGCATGGAACTTGGGGCGGAGAGCTATTTGCTTATTTGAACTATATGTACTTTAATGGATGGGAAAAAAAACTGTTTTAAAGGCAAAGGTCCTGGTGATTTAATAGTAATCACCTGATGAAGATGAGTTTTATGTTTTGATCTTGTTTTTTTGAACTCAATTGGGAATAAACAGAGAAGAGGAAAGCCACCCAACTCACGGTCTCCTTGCCCTGCCCGAAATACTGTGCGGTTATCGGTATCCAACTAGAAATCCTCATCTGAGTGGAACTTTGTCTGTCTTTGGAAACTTGAGAGGCTGGGACAAGAGGGAGCTTCCAAGGATTCATTCGGCTCTATTCTCCTCCACGCTGAAGCTCTGTTGGTGAGAACCTCCAGACATCTACAGGTACGAAAGATCGGTCTTCACATGGGGGAGCACCGGATTGGCAGTGTCAAAACCCTAAGAACTTTATCCTTTTCATAAAGTTTTTTTAATTGCCAGTCTCTGCAGAGGCATTATTTGCCCTGTGTGTGTGTGTGTGTGTGTGTGTGTGGGTGCGCGCTGAGTTTTTTAAAAGGGATAGATAGTTACACTTCCAGATTTCAAATTTGTGTTAACCAGTTCTGGCAACTTGTTCTAAAAAAGTTTTGTTTTATAATAAATCAATCCTTGAGATTATTGAAAGAATCCTGGTTAAAGTCTATTTTATTCTGGGTCTAACAGTAGTGAAGGTATACAGTTGGCTATTGTGGTGAATGAATTAAACTTTTACACTAATGGTGCGACCTTTGGAGTGGAGCTAGAGAAACTGCACTCTCCTCCCATCTCATTGTAACCTTAGGAACAGAGTCTCATTCTCACTCACTGGATCTGCTGAGTTTTATCAGGTCAGAAAGACTATATCATCAAATCAGCATGAACTTAAATTCCTTTCAGTGTACGTTTGCCAGAATACTGCCAGAGATGGCAAAACTATAGAAGAAATTTGAGATTCCGTGATTATGTTGAGTGATGCATGGAAGGTGAAGAGGAGATTTAAATATAGGAACTGACAGATAGAATAAGGAATAATTATTTCCTCTGGCTGGGGTAATCAGTGATGAGTGAGTCATCAAAGACTAACCATGGGAAAGGAGGTCAGGAGATATTTCTTTAATTTATTAATTCACGGGCTTTGCTGGCTAGGTCAGCATTTATTGCCCATCCCTAATTGCCCCTTGAGAAGGTGGTGGTGAGCTGCCTCCTTGAACTGCTGCAGTCCATGTGGTGTAGGTACACCCACAGTGCTGTTCCAGGATTTTGACCCAGCGACAGTGAAGGAACGGTGATGTATTTCCAATTCTGGATGGTGAGTGGCTTGGAGGGGAATTTCCAGGTGGTGGTGTTTCCATCTTTCTGCTGCCCTTGTCCTCCAAGATGGTAGAGGCCGCAGATCTGGAACTCGCTGTCGAAGGGATCTTGGTGAGTTACTGCACACACTAATGCCACTGTGCGTCGGTGAAGGTGGTGAATGTTGAAGTGGTGGATGGGGAGCCAATCAAGCGGCTGCTTTGCCCAGAATGGTGTCAAGCTTCTTGAGTATTGTGGGAGCTTCACTCATCCAGGTAAGTGGGGGCATATTCCATCACACTCCTGACTTGTATCTTGTAGATGGTGAACAGGCTTTGGGGAATCGGAAGGTGAGTTATTCGTCACAGGATTCCTAGCCTCTGACCCTTGTAGCCACAGTATTTATATGGCTAGTCCAGATCAGTTTCTGGTCAAGGGCAACCCCCAGGGTGTTGTTAGTGGGGGTGTGGGGGGTGGGGGTTCAGTGATGGTAATGCCATTGAATCTCAAAGGATGAAGGTTAGATTCTATCTTGTTGGAGATGGTCATTGCCTGGCACTTGTGTGGCATGAATGTTACTTGCCACTGACCAGCCCAAGCCTGGATATTGTCCAGGTCTTGCTGCATTTGGACATGGACAGCTTCAGTACCTGAGGAGTCACGAATGGTGCTGAACATTGTGCAATCATCAGTGAACATCCCCACTTCTGACCTTATGATGGAAGGAAGGTCATTGATAAAGCAGCTGAAGATAGTTGGACCTAGGACACTACCCTGAGGAACTCCTGCAGTGATGACCTCCAACAACCACAACCATCTTCCTTTGTGCTAGGTATGACTCCAAACAGTGGAGAATTTTCCCCCTGATCCCCATTGACTCCAGTTTTGCTAGGGCTCCTTGATGCCACACTTGGTCAAATGCTGCCTTGATGTCAAGGGCAGTCACTCTCACCTCACCTGTTGAGTTCAGCTGCCTTTTGCCATGTTTGAACCAAGGCTGTAATGAGGTCAGGAGCTGAATGACCCTGACAGAACCCAAACTGGGCATCGGCGAGCAGGTTATTGCTGAGTAAGTGCTGCTTGACAGCACTGTTGATGACACCTTCCATCATGATGATCGAGCGTAGTCTGATGGGGCAGTAATTGGCCAGGTTGGATTTGTTCTGCTTTTTGTGCAAAGGACACACCTGGGCAATTTTCCACATAGCCGCGTAGATGCCAGTGTTGTAGCTGTACTGGAACAGCTTGGCTAAGGATGCAGCGAGTATGGAGCTCAAGTCTTCAGTACCATTGCCAGAATATTACCAGGGCCCATAGGCTTTACAGTATGCAGTGCCTTCAGTCTTTTCTTGATATCAAGTGAATCGCATTGGCTGAAGGCTGGCATCTGTGATGCTGGGATGGATCATCCACTCGGCACTTCTGGCTGAAGATTGCAGCAAATGCTTCAGCCTTATCTTTTGCACTGATGTGCTGGACTCCCCCGTCATTGAGGATGGGGATGTTTGTGGAGCTGCCTCCTCCAGTGAGTTATTTAATTGTCCACCACTATTCCCGACTGGATGTGGCAGGACTTAGATCTGATCCGTTGGTTGTGGAATCCCTTAGCTCTGTTTGTCACTTGCTGCTTATGCTGTTTGGCATGCAAAAAGTCCTGTGTTGTAGCTTAATTTTTAGGCATGCCTGGTGCTGCTCCTGGCATGTCCTCCTGCACTCTTCATTGAACCAGGGTTGATCCCCTGGCTTGATGGTAATGGTAGAGTGGGGGATATGCCAGGCCATGAGGTTACAGATTGTGGTTGTATACAGTCCTGCTGCTGATGGCCCACAGTGCCCTATGCATGCCCAGTTTGAGTTGCTAGTTCTGTTTGAAATCTATCCCATTGGGCACGGCGGTAACACCACACAACACGATGGAGGGTATCCTCAATGTGAAGGTGGGACTTTGCCTCCACAAGGACTGCGCAGTGGTCACTCCTACCAACACGGTCATGGGCAGATGCTTCTGTGATTGGTGAGCATGAGGTCAAGTAAATTTTTTGCTCTTGTTGATTGCTTCACCACATGCTGCAGACCCAGTCTAGCAGTTTTGTACTTCAGGACTCAGCCATTTTGGCCGGTAATGGTGCTATGAGCCACTCTTGGTGATGGATATTGAAGTTCCCCCACCCAGAGCATGTTCTGTGTCAGCTCCTCTTCCACTTCAGAATGGAAGGTTACTGGTTCATCAGCTGAGGAGTACTGTTGGGGGGGTGGGGGTGGGGTGGCAGCCGGTGGTAATCAGTAAGAGGTTTCCTGGCATGTTTTTGACTTAATGCCATGAGACCTCTTTATGCAGAGGGCTGTTGGAACATGAATTGCTTTACCTTATTGTCAAATGGAAGGCTATACAGATCGATGGCGAGAGCGTGAGACAATCAGATATGTTTTGGAATGGTTCACTACAGAGCTGCCACAAACGTGATTGGCCAAATGGCCTTCTTCATTCCAAGTAACCCATCCACAAAGACTAAAACCCTTTAGTCTAACATGGGGGGAGGCAATGGGAATTTACATTTTTCCTGCGTTCAGCTTTTAAACAAACATATTCTTTGACTTTTGTCATCTGAATTTCTCAACCTCTGCACAATTTCGAGCTATCATCAGTTGCTGAACATATTTTGTTGGCTGCAAGTTGGATGGGTTTGGTGACAATAAGAGAGGTGCTCACACCCCTGACTCCAACAGTCCAGTTGTGGCTCCTTAACATTTGTCTTCCTTCAATTCGTTCTTAGGTTTGCTGAACTTGGCAACTGGAGCATGTGTGTAAGAGAAGAGTACAGAACATTGCTATAATAAAAGCAAAAAACTGCGGATGCTGGAAATCGAAAACAAAAATAAAAATACTTGGAAACACTCAGCAGGTCTGACAGCATCTGCGGAGCGGAACACAGTTAATGTTTTGAGTCTGCATGACTCTTCAACAGAACTAAGGAAAAATAGAAAAGGGGTGAAATATAAGCTGGTTTAAGGAGGGGGGTTGGGACAAGAAGAGCTGGATAGAGGGCCAGTGATAGGTGGAGATAACCAAAAGATGTCACAGACAAAAGGACAAAGAGGTGTTGAAGGTGGTGACATTATCTAAAGGAATGTGCTAATTAAGGGTAGAAAGCAGGACAAGCAAGATACAGATAGCCCTAGTGGGGGTGGGGTGGGGTGAAGGAATCGAAAAAGGCTAAAAGATAAAACAATGGATGGAAATACATTTAAAAATAATGGAAATAGGTAGGAAATGAAAAATCGATATAAGTTATTGGAAAAATGGAGGGGGAAAAATCAGAAAGGGGGTGGGGTTGGAGGAGAGAGTTCATGATCTAAAATTATTGAACTCAATAATCAGTCCGGAAGGCTGTAAAGTTCCGAGTCAGAACATTGCTTATTGCCTTTGTGGAGTTCTCAGAAGTTTGGGTTAAAAACTTTTAGAGTTAACAATATATCTCCTGTGTGAGCATCAGACACCCAGGTGACTCCCCCAAAAAATCCACTCAAGAAACAAGAAACTTAGCCAGCTCATGTCTTGCTGTCTGGTATCTCTTGAGGCTTGCAAAAAAGTTCTTCAAACTGCTACGAATCTCAACCTTAGACATTTACTTTAGTGAGACTGGTTAGTGTGCCAGACACGCAAGGAAACTCACTAAAGCATTTTAATTGGATGAAATGTAGCAATAGACTGATTATGTGTAGCGGAGATTTATTGGAATGATACCTGGGCTGAGGGATTTCAGTTCTGTGGAGAGTGTAGAGAAGTTAAACTCTTCTCCTCAGAGTAGAGAAGGTTAATGGAACATTTAATAGAGGTTTGCAAAATCATGGAGGGGTTTTGATAGAGTAAATAGACAGTAATTGTTTCCACTGGCAGGACAGTCAACAACCAGAAGAGAGGGATTTAAGGAAACTGACAAAAGAATCAGTGGAGGGTGATGGGAAGAGATTTTTCGAAGCGGTGAGTTACTTTTAACCTGGATTTTTAATAAATTCATTCATGGGATGTGGGCATTGCTGGCAAGGCCATTCATAATTGCCCTTGAGGAAGTTGTGGGGTGAGCTGCCTTCTTGAACCACTACAGTCCCTCTGGCATAGGTACATCCACAGTGCTGTTAGGGAGGGAGTTCCAGGGAATGAAATTTCTCCTGAATTCTGTATTGGATTTATTAATGACTACTTTATGTTCACGGCCCCTTGTTTTGGACTCTCCCACAAGTGGAGAATGAACTGTCATGAAAGGATGGTGCAGCCAATTGACTAGTGAATTTCAAAAGGAAATTGGATTAATACTTGATAAGGAAGGATTTGCAGGGCAATGGGGAAAGAGCAGGGGGAATGTTTTTGTTAACAGCCCTCAACCATCGAACCCATATAGAGTTCACCCTTGGCGTTTCAGGGCATAGACCACATCCAGTCTTGCGTTTAGCATGTTCAGTTCCCAGATGATATTTTCCAAGAAGACCTTGACAACCCTGTAAGTTTCCTTGTAAATGAGGCTGGAGACATGTTTAACACCTCCACGTTAGATGAGGTGGCAAATGGCAGGTTTGGTGATTCCCTGGATATTATTTCAGAGGACTTTCCAGTCCTGTTTAGCACCTCCTTTTCCAAGGCCTTTAACTCTACCAGACATCACACACACAGACAAAGTCTTGTAATTCTACTGCACCTGGTATTCTCAGGTGGTCTCCCATGCAAGTACTAACAAGGCCTTGGTCTGCTTAGCTTCTGAGAAATGACATTTTCAGCCTACTTTGGCCATTGGCAAGTGGCACTAATTGGATAGCTCTTTCACCGAGCGAGTTTAAACCTGAAAGTGAAACCACTGTGCTTTATGATTCTACCTATTGTGTGCTGGGTGTTTAAGAACCAGTGTAATTGAGAGACATCAAATTTTTTGGATTAATATCCTTCAGCAATCCGAGCGGCCTGCTTTAATTGGGAATTCTATATAGTAGGAGTGCATAAGAGGAGGTTTGATTGATTGGATGTCAATACAATAGAAGCTTGAAAGTTTATTCAATGCCTAATAGTTGGCCCCACTGGTAATATTTACAATAACATATTGTTTGCCTTCTGTGAATGATAAGTGTGTTAATGTATTGGTCTATTGGGAATTGATACAGTGCAAATGTATATCTGGCCCAATTGGATTCCTGCCCTTTGGACAACATTGTGATCAGCTTTGTCTTTTCTTGACCCACTGTCTAATTTATAATTCATGGTTCGTGATATCTCCAACTTCTATTCAGAAAGCCTGGACTCAGGATCCAGCCACCTTCAAGTTCACCAACTGGATCCAGCAATTGGTGCAAATTTACGGATTACCGGTAAGGTTCAATGAGGTTCAGCAAATGGCCATTGTTTTGAACTGTTAATGGCTGCCTAATTAATGTAGACTGAAGGCTAATGCTGAGCGGAATCATGGTTGATCCCATGGTGTAATAGGTGGGACTACATCAACAAATGATTCCGATATGAATGACCATCAAAGAGTAAATTAATTTCCCTACTGTTGCTCATTCTTTTGCATTGTCACCACCTGCACATGCTCAGGTCTCAGTTGACCAACCCTGCCAGAGTTTGTACTGATTTTTGTAATTGGTACTTTTAAATTGTTTCATTAGAGCTTAAATGTAAGAAAAAGGCAATTTAAGACCCATTGTAAGATGCAACAGGGAAATGGAATGATCAGGTATGGTAATGTAGTGACCATACTGGACTAGTGATCCAGAGGCCTAGACTAATGATCCAGAGAAGCTTCAAATCCCACCACAGCATCTGGGAAATTTAAATTCAATTAATGAAATAAATCTGGAATAAGAATCAGTAATGGTGAGCATGAAAACTGTTGGATTGTTGTAAAGACCCAGCCTTTAGGGAAGACAATCTTCCATCCTTACCCTACATGTGACTCCAGACCCACAGCAATGTGGTTGAATTTAAATGCCACCTTCTTGAGTGGCCAGTGTTGCCCACGTCCTGTGAATGAACAAAAAGAAAATGTGACACAAGTACATTAAATGTCTTAAAGAGACAGTGACCCTACAATTTCTATGTTGACCTGGGCTGCTCAACAGTTTCATAGAAATGGCAGCACAGTATTCAGTATTGAATGAATGCTAGAGGTGGCGTGGTAGAGGTATTTAAAAATTAGGAAGGGGTTGATAGGGTAGATGTATAGAAGATGTAGGAGAGTCCAAAACAAGGATCCATGAATTTAAGATGGTCATTAATAAATCTAATATTGAATTCAGGAGAAACATCTTTACCCAGGGAGTGGTGAGAATGTGGAACTCACTATCACAGGGAGTAGGTGAGGTGCATAGAGATAGATGCATTTAAGGGGAAGCGAGATAAACACACAAGAATAGAAGGATATAGCAATACTGTGAGGTGAAATGAAATGGTCACTTCTAGCTTTCCCCCTCTTTAGGGAAAATGTGTTCCGGTCTCTCCAGCCTTTCATGATAATAATTCACTAGGATTTTGAATACATGACCACAATGACTGAACTTGAGTCTGTCGCAACATTTAGAGAGTGAAATATGGAGGGAGGAGACTCATGTGAACCATAAACACCATCATAGACCTGTAGGGCTGAATGCCCAGTTTCTGGGTGTGTGTAAATTCTATGTAATGCAATTAAGGTACAAAGGCGAGTTTGAAACATCAACAAGCAATGGTATCGGAGTCCAACAGAGGGCAGCGTTGACACTGAAACACTTAACTGGGTCCTATAATAGAACACAATAAATATTATATTCCAAAAAGAGCTGATACATTTAGTAAGATTAATAATAATTTAACACCATGAATTGTTACCCTTATTCATTTTTTTATATCATATAAAATGCAACACACTATTTTTGCTGTGTAGTAATCTTTGTACTCATGTGCCAAACAGTGAGTTTTGACCTTGATGAAAGATGCACCAAGTATCTCAGCGTTTGAGGTTTCATTGGACTTCTGCAGTGGATATCCTTTGCGACCCCTTGTAGAGATGATTAATAGTTATTCGGCTGGGGAAGGTTGAGGTGTTAAGCATCAGGTTTGATTGACGTGTTTCAGAAAACTTTTAGATGTCGGTTATGGTGCTGCTGATTCTTGGCTTTTTTTCTGGTGAAGATCTTCCCCTCTCCCACTCTTTTCCCTTCCCAAGTAATCCAACTGGTGTATAGTTCCAGCTCTGCTGAGTGGGACGTGCCGTTCGCATGACTAACACTAGACATCCGGAGCAACTGTTCTAGTGGAAATTCAGTCGTAGCAGGAGACTCCCAGGAGGACAGCGGAGACGCTTTAGGGATTTTCTAGAAGCATCCCTGAAGCGGTCAAACATCCCCGCCCACTCACGGGAGACCCTGGCTTGTGACCGACCAAAATGAAGAAGGTTCTTTGGGAAGGCACCGAACACATCGGGAGGCTTTGTTGGGAATGTGCAGAAGTTACGGTAAGGAAGTTAAGCGCAAACCTCCAAACAACCCATCTACCCAACCCTTCGAGCACCACCTTCCCCGCATGTGACAGATTCTGAAGATGCACATCAGACTTATCGGCCATCTCAGTTACTTCACTGAAGTGGAACGGAAGCAAGTCACCCTCAACCCCAAGGGACTGCCGAAGAAGAAGATTGAAGTACAGTTCAATCAACGCCCACTACCCCTGGACCACATTCGATAGACATCGGCTTGCATTTATATAGTGCCTTTAATGCTTCATCACAGTGAAACATCCCAAGACTCTTCTCAGGACCTTTATCAACCAAAATTTTACACCAAGCCACATAAGGAGGAGGTTTTTGTTATTCATTAGTCACGGGATGTGGGCATCACTAGCTAGGCCAGCATTTATTGCCCACCGCTATTTGCCCTTGAGAAGGTGGTGGTGAACTGCCTTCTTGAATCGCTGCAGTCCGTGTGGTGTAGGTACACCCACAGTGCTGTTAGGGAGGGAGTTCCAGGATTTTGACCTAGTGACAGTGGAGGAAAAGCTCACCATCATTTTCTCAAGGGCAATTAGGGATGGGCAATAAATGCTGGTCAAGCTAGTGATGCCCACATGCCGTTAACACATTAAAAAATAATATTTCCAAGTCAGGACGATGAACGGTTGAGAGGGTGAAAGTCTGGGTCAAAGAAGTAGATTTTCGAGAATGTTTTAAAGGAGCAGAGAGAGGGTGGAGGGGTTAGGGAGGGAATTCCAAAGCTTAGGGACTAGATGACTGAAATTGAGGTTGAACAAGGGGCCTGAATTGGATGAGTGATAACTCCTTGCAGGGTTGTGGGCAATGTCACCACTATGCTGCATGGCTGCACATCTACACTGCAGCCTAAAAGGTACTGTGCAGGCCTTATTCTGTGATAACTAATTCAGTTGCACGCCATGCAAAATAAAATGTAAAAGGGGGGCTGGGAGCAGGAAAAAAAGAAGCCATGCAGAGCAACTCAATTTTATACTTTTACAGGAAACACTGATTATAGGGCATCACAAGACAGCTCAATGGGTAGCACTGTCTCCTGAGTCAGGTCTATGTCCCACTCCAAAAAGTTGAGCACATAATCTAGGCCAGTGCTTCAGTGCAATACTGAGGGAGTGCTGCACTGTCAGAGATGCCATCTTTCAGATGAGAGAACAAACCAAGGCCCCATCTAACATCCGCTGTGGATGTAAAAGATCCCATGGCACTAGTTTGAAGAAGAGCAGGGGATTTATTCTTGGTGCCCATGCTAATATTCATCCTTTAATCAACATCACGAGAAACAGACTATCCGGTCATTACCACATGATGTTTTGTGGGATCTTGCTGTGCGCGGATTGGCTTCTGCGTCTCCTGTATTTCAACAGAGACTGTACTTCAAAAGGTGCCTTATTTTGCTGTAAAGGACTTTGAGACATCCTGCGGTCGTGAAAGGTGCTAAACAAATGCAGGTTCTTCCTTTTTCTAGTGAATCTGAATGTTCACTCACCTGCTTCTGCTCACTTCAGTCCAACCAATTAGTCTTCCCTCTTCTGAAGCCATCAACTCCTCACCGAGATGCGGTGGCCTGGCCTCTGCTTGTGTGAGTGACCATGCTGCATGTGTGAGTCTAGTCAGTGGACGGTGATAGGCTGTTCGACTGGGGATGTCTCTGCCACCCCAGCCCATCACCCACAAGCCCAACTCCAGAAGGGATGGCAATCCAGAGCAAGCTTTCACTTCCATAACCCAGGGTACTGAGGCCAATTGCGACGTCTCAGCTGATTCAGGTCATATCAGCATTCAGACCCTGCTAAATAGATTAACAGATAAAAACAACACTGGGCCGGTGTAAGCTCCTGGACTGGTTTCGATTGCCCGAGGGGGCTGGAGAGGGGTGTCCTGAGTTCTCTCCCTTACTGGTCTTGGGCTTTTCCATGGTCAGTTGCGTTGTAACACGGCTGTGAGGGTTGGCTGGGGGGGCAAAGGATCTGGTCATGTAGCTCCGGCCCACCCTCAGCTGGGGCAGAATTAATACTCTAGCCTTTTCCTGCCCACCATTTTCATATCTCCATGACTGGCCTGTGTGCTACAATAAACTGTCCAAGAGCAAAGAGGAGTGAGTCTCTTAGCAAGTATTCAGGGGGTTGTCCTTCCTATTCTGCTGTATCTTTGTGAGGTGTGGGTATTTTTCTCCAGGCACGCAAACATCATTTTCACATAACCTGCATGCGGAGATGACTCAAGATCAGGTGATAAGACAAGGTTCTTAATACTGAGATTGTATCCCTGACTGACATTCCTAACAACCACACTCTGCTGGAGAGAGCTCAGATAAGATGGGCAGGACATGTTGCCCAGAATGTCTGATGAGCATTAACCAAAAAAAGAGGCTCTTCTACAGTGAACTAATTGAAGGGGAACATTCACATGGAGGCCAGAAGAAATTCTGTAAGGGCAGCCTGAAGGTCAGTGAAGAGTTTCAGCATCGTCCCTGAGCCATGGGAGAGCCTCACACAGGATCGCTTTCTATGGCACAGTCCCATCAGCAAAGGTGCCACCTCCTGTGAACAGAACAGGCTCATACTGGCCAACAGAAACAAAGTCTAGAGCTGCAAAGACATCTTACGGACCAACAATACACGTGCGTCAAACACGCAACAGATCTTTTAGTGCCCGCATTGGATGGATTAGCCACCTTTGAACACATCGTACCTGAAACTTACCTCAATGCATTCTAGTTAATGTCATGGCCATCTTCTGTTACGAAGATAAATGCTATGGGCACAATTTTCCATGCCCGCTGGCGGGCTTGAGCGGACAATACGGTGGGAAGGCTGAAAATCCGCTTTGCGCTGTTGTGAAACATGTTTGCGATAGTCTGCTCCACCTGATGGCAGGCCGCATTTCCCACCGCTGCATGTCAGGGACTTCATTGTAATAAATGTGCATTTCATTATAAACCCAGCTTGCCGGAATCAGCCCCTCACACTGGATCATCTGAGCACTGACATGTGTTACAACGTACATGAGCTTTGTACACCTGGCGAGCTGCACTTCGCTCGGGACTTTGAGGTTTGTTTGCCTACCTTGCTTTGGGCAGCACTCACAGTCATCAGTGCCAGGCTTCACAGGCAACACCTCATCACTTTTAGAGGGGCTCACTGGTGGGTCTCTACCTACCAGACCAGTCGTTTGTGGCTGGCTTTTCACTGGCTGCAGGGCAGGTCTTGCTTGGGGAAGGGGGAGAAGTGGCCTCAGGCAAGGGAAGAGGCAGCAGGACGAGAGCTGTACTGGGGAAGGAGGGTGTCCCAGGGTGTGTGTGTGGGGGCCATATGTTGATCTGTGCAAGTGGCCTCAAGATGGTGAGGGTTTAGACGGCAATTTCCAGAGGAGATGAGGCCAGATGGAGATGTGAGGGTGTGTGTGAGAGAGTGAGTGGTGATGTCCCTTGAGCTGGCAGTGAGTGAGATGCCAGTGAATGTGTGAAGGGCTTGAGTGTGTGAGTTTAGAGTGATGGGATAGATGCCTGGCAGCACGGATGAGATCATTCATCCTCTTTCTGCACTGGATGGCCGACTTTCTGTGCAGTGTTTGACCACCAACGCCACTGCCTCCAAAGCCGGAGTGGCCACATTTCTGGACCTCCTGCGGCCAGAGCTGGGATGGATGACATCACGGTGGATCTTCAAAAAGCAATCCTGTGACGGGTTACTGAACTCTTCTTGGCTTTCAGGCCCATGTCTTCACCGGAGCAGAGAGAATTATGTCAGGAGACCAGGAGTCTCTCCCAGCTCTTGGCGCCTGCTAAGGATTGGCAGGTTGGCAGTTATCCAGTTTGGCCACATTGCCAACATGCCTTTTGTGGCCATTGAGTTCTGGAGTGGGGATTGAACCTGGAGCTTCCAGCTTAGGTTGGGGGGGAGGCGGTGGCTGCGCACATGTCCACCTTCTTTTCAAAGTTTATCATGGTGCAATTTATCACGGAGCCACAAAGATCAGCTGAGAATAAAATATCACCTTGATGGGATGAGCTGGGGAAAAGAAGGTATCTCACTAGAACAGAACAAAGCTGCGAGACCAGAGGTCCTCAGCGAGTGGGAGGAGGTAAAACTGAAAAGAGAGAAAAGTATTTATTGTTCTGATCTTTGGAAGAGGAATGCTCAGGGTGTGCCGAAGAAACTCCTTGCAGGCCTCTGTGCAAAGTAAAGACGAAACTGAGCACATTCTGATTAACGTACGTTCACACCTCTCCCGTTTGGCTGCTCCTTGTCCAGACTCCGGTGAGAAGAAATTGCAACCAAAGTTGTGGCGTTATACTTGGATATTCCAATCTGGCCAAAGCTAAGGGAACCAGCTGGCACCTCTCAAAGGTTCTGGGGAAGTCACAAAAACATTTTAGAAGCCTCAGAAAGTACAATTCCCCCCTTCTGCTCCCCTGAGATCCCTGTGGGAGGGACAGGACTGTGGGAGGGATTTCCTTCCTGGAGAAATGGATTGTTAAGAAGAGCCATGTTGATCGCTAGCAAAGGGTTACAGTTCAAATCAACAACATCAGTGCCCTCAAGAAATATGAAGAAATTTCCGTGACACATGAGAAAAAGGCTCATGTTGACATTCGGGTTTTATCAATTTTCTCCAGAACATCTGAAAGTGCTTAGTGATATTTACTTTGAAGTGGAATGGCTGATGTCGAAAATGTGGGGGCCATTTTGGGGACTTCAAAGACCAAAAGAATTTGAACTTATATAGAGATTTTTTTTTTGCAATTCTCCCTCGGGACATTCCAAAAGTGCATTCTAGCCAGTGAAGTACTTCTGACGTGTTGTAATGTCAGAAACACGTGTAGCCAACTTGTGCACAGCAAGATCCCTCAATAGCGTGGGAACTTCGGAGAAGTCCAACCAAATGCCACGGAGGTGTTGTAATATGCCTTTAAAGGATATCAGCATGACATCACTAGAAGGAAAATGTGTCATGTGATCCAGTCTGGGTTTCACTTTTGCTATGAGCGGAGCACACTCACACAGCTCTGATGCCTTCAAGCTTTATACCTATGTATAACTGTTCTCATTAGCTTAGTCTTAATAAATGAATCCACAATGTGTTTACCCAATCCCTTATGAGCGATCTTGTGTCTTGCACAGCAAATAAGCCCAAGGATTATATCATTATAATAACACCACAGGATGTACAATAGCATGATGATTATGTTACTGGAGCTGCAATAATGATCCAGAGTCATGAGATCACATCTCACTATGACAACTGGGGAATTTAAATTCTGTTAATTAAAACTCTGGAATTTAAAAAAACTACGAGCGAGTAATTGCGATTGTGAAATGACGGGATTGTTGTAAATACAGATCTGGTTCACCATGTCCTTCGGGGAAGGAAACCTGCCATCGTTACCTGGCCTGGCCTACATGTGACTCCAGACCCACAGCACCGTGGTCGACTCTTAACTGCCCTTTAAATGGCTGAGCAATTAAGCCACTCGGTTGTTCAAATAGGCTTCGGCAACTGCCCACATCCGATGAATGAATAAAAATTTGTATTTTACATATGTATAAAAATGTGACCTAATCATTCTGAACGGGATCATATTCCGATGCCAAGCACCATCAATTTTAGAACCATCTCTGAGGCTAAATGATGGGATCCTACGACGCACAGTGAGAATTTGGCCAGGGTTGAGGAAATAAACTCCAGCAGAATCCCAACGAGGGCCGCTCGTGCCATTTCTAAGTGCTAATTCCTGGAAGCAGTAACGTTCTTGCAAATAGAAACCAGATACACGGTTAGCACCTCAGGGGAACGATTCGAAGCTTTCCAATAAAAAACAGTTGCTCTTTTCTCGAATTACTCTAACCCTTCTGATGATTGTACTTGTGACTGGGGCACGAGGGCTGGGGAGGGAGAATAATGTATTTTGCTAACAGGATCTTCAAAGTCACTTTTTAAATAAAAGCTCAATCCGAGTTTGAAGTCCTCTGTTTTTGTGATGTTGTTTGAAGGACAAATATTAGCCAGGACGCTGGGCAGATCTCCTGTTATGTTTTAATATGCGGTCACTTTACTCACAAACTCATTGCATGTTTGTCTATCAGCAGGTGAGTTGAATACAATATACAGCAGACGCAGGGACTAATATGAAATGAAGCACATGCTATTTATTTACACAAACAACAGAGCATTAACATGATGTGTGCTTCTCCAACCAGACCCTACTCTAGACTAACATTAACATGGTAGCCTGCGCTACACAGCTATTGGGTCTTACAGTCACATGGTCGACCTGCTCACACTCTCTTAAAGGTGTATTACACCTCCGATTACCACAACTGCCCTGTTCTTCTTCAAGATAGTCCCAGGGGATCTTTTACATCAAGCAGACTTGGTTTAACTTCTCATTTGAAAGGCAGTGACTCCAACAGTGCCGCACTCCCTCAGTGCTGCGCTGGAGTGTCAGCCTTGACTTTTGGGCTGGACTTATGCAATGGGATTTGAACCTACGACTTTAAGACTCAGGGGGGCAAGAGTGTTACCAACTGGGCCACAGCTGACACACACGGGTTATTTTTAGCATTTAAGTGAAGTCCAAAATCAGAACACTTTAGTATGCTAGTGTTAACTATGCTAATGATATGCATGCAAATTAGCAGGAACTGTGATTTAAACTTTATACCTGCCTCTATGTGGTTATGGAGTTAAAAGGCCCCCTGAAGAGAAAATGCCATGGCTGTCTCATGCAGTACTGAGAGTGTGCTCCAGTGTTAAAGGCAGTCGCCATAGTTCAATGTTAATCTGCAGCCCTAGGTGGATATCCAAGGCAGATGTTAAAGCTACAACAGGAGGACGATAGGGTTTTTGGAATCTTACAGCGCAGGAGGCCATTCAGCCCATTGTGCCTGTGCTGGTTCTTTGAAAGAGCTATCCAATTAATCCCACCCCACAGCTCTTTCTCCATTGTCCTGAAAATTTATCCTACGTTCATCCTGGAAGGATGTGAAAAAAAAAAATCCAATCAGATAAAAAAAAGTTTCTCAAAGGAGTTTCTCAAAGTAATTCCAAAGCAACACACTTTTTCATCTTCCCACATTCCCTGTGCCCTGGTAAGTTACAGAACCACCTGATTTGGAAATGAGCTGTACAGACCCAGACCTTTCCCAGCTGAACTCAGCTAGGACCGAGGCAGGGGAGGTGGGGGTGGGTGATGGAGGAGTTGGAGGTGGGGGTGGTAGAGGTGGGGATGGGTGGTGGGGGTGGGTGGTGGAGGGGGTGGAGGTGGGGGTGGTAGAAGTGGGGATGGGTGGTGGGGGTGGGGGGTGGAGGGGGTGGGGGGTGGTGGGAGGTGGGCGTGGGTAGTGGGGGGGGTGGAGGTGGGGGGGCGGGGTGAGGAGGTTGGCAGGTGGGTGGTGGGGGGGTTAGAGGTGGGGGCGGGGTGAGGAGGTGGTGGGCAACAATTGACACCTCAGGAAAAGTGCAGTGGCCTGCCAGATCATCGCGTGTACAGCAAACTGACTGCTGCTGCTGCTGCTGCTGTCCCCAGACACAGGTTGGAAGGTGCCCAGAGGTATGGTGATTTATAATCCCAGTGCGCTTCATTACCATAGGCAATACAGTGGCGTTGGGGTGGCACAGGTACTTGACTGCCTCTGTGTTGAAATGCAGCCGCCTCTCGTGTGGCTACCCTGATGTGGTCAGGTATGGAGATCGGTTCATGAAGGCCTACATTCTGTACTTCCTCCTCCCCCCTGCCCTCCCTGCACTCTCTTCTTGCAGCTAGCGCAGGCCCTTGCTCCTGTACTCAAGCCCTCTCGCAATGAAGACCAACCTACCATTTGCCTTCTTAACTGCTTGCTGCACCTGCATGCTTGCTTTCAGTGATTGGTGTACAAGGACACCCAGGTCCCTTTGTACATCAACATTTCCCAATCTATCATCTTTCAAATAATACTCTGCCATTCTGTTTTTCCTATCAAAGTGGATAAATTCACACTTATCCACGTTATCCCGCATTTGCCATGTATTTGCCCACTCACCTAACCTGTCCGAATTGCCTTGAAGCCTCTTAACACCCTCCTCACCACTCACATTCCCACCAAGTTTTGTGTCGTCAGCAAACTTGGAAATATTACATTTGGTTCCCTCATCCAAATCATTGATAGATATTGTGAATAGCTGGGGCCCAAGCACTGATCCCCTCGGTACCCAGCTAGTCAAGATCTTTCAAATTCTGAAAGGTTTTGGATAGAGTGGATGCAGAGAGAATGTTTCCTCTGGTGAAGAGCATAACCAGAGGCCATCAATATTAGATAGTCACTAGGGAATCCAAAAGGGAATTCAGGAGGAACTTCTTTACCCAGAGAACGGTGAGAATGTGGAACTCACTAGCACAGGGAGTCATTGAAATGGATTGTATGGATGCATTTAAGAGGAAACTATGAAAAAATTTGAGGGTGAAGGGAATGGAGGGGTACGATACATTTAAATGAGGAAAGATAGGAGGAGGCTTGAGTGGAGTATAAACACTAGCATGGACTGGTTGGGCTGAATGACCTGTTTCTGTGCTGTATATCCTATGTAATGTTATATGAAAAAAACAATATGGAATCAGGTGCACATCCAACTTGGAACTGAATTCAACTCTGTCTCGACTGTTTTGGACCCTGAAATGGTGCAAGGAGCATTGCAATGTCTTCTCCATTGATATGTTTCTTCCACAGAAATGGTGTTTCATGCAGTGCCAGCGAGTGACTGCTCTGCACATGTGGCTCAAAGGAACAATATTCCAAGTTAAATAAATACAACTGCGAGAGCTTAAAGGGAAACATTAAATCATGTTACTCCAGAATTGTCTGAGTGTGCCACACTTTCCATTACACAACTGTGGTCATCACTAATAAGAGGGCTTAGTCGACTGAGTTAAACCTTGTAATTTAACAAATGGTTAGCAGCTTGAAAAAACTTCCATATTACTAATTTTAGCCATTTGTTCTGAGGAATCCTATGACCTTGTAATTCATTTGTTTATACCTAAGAGTTCTTGGGGAAGGCACACAATTCTTAGCATTACACCTACTTCTGTTACGCTGCTATTGTTATAACAGAAAAACATAGCCTCAGATCATTGTACATGGTACCACAGGGAATCTCTTGCCTCTCTATACAAGTTGCATTTGCCTAACTTCATGTGTCATCTGTGCAAAGTTTGCTGTTGCACTTCTAAGAAACGTTGAAAGAGAGAAAGATCTTGTTATTGCCTGAAAGGGAAGCGGAAACATATGAAGTAGTAACTTTCAAAACAGAATCCGATACGTACTGCGAAGGAAATACTTGCCGGGCTGTGGGGGGAACAAGCAGACAGGTGGGGAAATAATTTCATAGAGCTGGTACGGGCTCAGAAAAACTTAAACTTAGAGCTGGACCTTTTAAAAGTACAATCAAGATCCACTTCTTCCAACAAAGGGTATTGGAAATCTGGAACTCTCTGCCCTAAGCAGGCTGTAGACATAGGGGCAATTAAACTCTTTAAGACTGAGATTGATACTTTTCATTTTAGATAAAGGTATCAAACAATGTGGAGAAAAAGCAGGTAAATGGAGTTGAGGTACAGATGACCAAAATAGATTTGAGGGGCTGAGTGGTGGTCTCCTGTCTCAATGATTGTGAAGGGCTGTGTCCAGGTCAAAGTTGAGATTGCACAAGAATCAACAATGGGAACAGATGTTTTCTGCATCTTCCAGTTGGTGTATGCTCTCCGGCTGACTCATTCATCAGATAGAATAACCTCACATAATTTTAAAACAAAGAAAAGCTAAGCAAATCTTGGGAAAATCTGTCTGGGATTGTGCTTGCTTTGTTCTCCAGAATTTTGGTTACTATTTAAACTTTGCTTTAACCCACGTACACTGTCTGGAGCTCTGACGTTCCCCCTCCCATTCCTACTCAGACCGGTGAGTAGAGACTACCATAGCAACGCCAAGGATAACATCAACAACTTAGTTTTCCTCTGCCTTAATCTGTCTCTTTCTCTCTGGTCTCTCAATCTGATTCATCTCTCCCCTTTCAATTTTCCCAATCACTCATTTTCTCTGCCATTTTCACTCGCACACACACTTCCTTCTCTCCTGCTGTCTTTAGCCCCCCCTCTGTTTTATTTTTATTAGCTTCTCTCATGCACCTACCCTTTACCTTCTCTTTCTTTCACTGTCTGACTTTGCTCTTTCCACTGCGCCCCAGACTCAATCTGTTTCCAACAACTTTCTCGCCTCTGCATTTCTCTATTTTCACATGGATAGATCTCACAGGCCTGAAATGGTGGTTGAGTGTTCCAGACAGTACTTGTGCAGGCAACATCGATTTACGCACGGAGGAATGAATAGGCAAGTTATATCACAAAGCAATCTTGTGTGCTTGGCTCCCAGTTGGTTTGGTCTCGACATTTGCACAGTCTCTCATTCCTGTAGAAACCCCAAAATCAACAAGAGTAATTTCCCATCTGAAGATTTCCTTTCTCATGTCCTGCCCTGCTTCTGGGGAAGAAAACGAATTATCTTACTGTTCCTCCTCATACCTTTTCTTGTCAGTCATCTTCTCTCTCATTCACATTCCATTTTTATTCCCCCGCCTCCACCCTATCAGTTCTATATCAATCACTCAAGTGTAACTTTTCAGCCCCTGTGTCTCTCCCTCCCTATTTATACATGGACACTTGTAGTTCCCAGACAGACCCTGAAATGAATGGTTGCTTTTTCCAGATGACGCTCACCAGCTTTGAGTTACACATAGACAAATGGACCAGTCAGGCATATATCACCATGTTAGCTGTGTCAGCCGTGGATCAGGCAGTTTCTAAATTTTCCTATATTACGACAGTGACTATACTTCAAAAAAGTGCTTCGTTGGCTGTAAAGCGCTTTAAGGTGCCCTGAGGTTGTGAAAGATGTTTTATAAATGCAAGTCTTTCTTTTTAGCTTCCAGCTTGGTTCTTGAGTTGACATTTGTGCATTTCCATATGAGGTCCAAAAGTCAACAAAAATTCCCCAGCTTCCTGGCAGGATTTTTGTCCTCCTTGTGGAATGGCAACCCACATCTCAGTCACAGAGAGCTCAGTCTGCACGCACATCAGTAAACGAAGGGCCAGCAGAAAACTGACAACATGCAAGCTGCACAATTCTGTGCCGCTTTTCTTTCTAGGTTTGTTAATTGGAGCTAATTAGTTGTACTTTTACTAAATCATTTGCGATGGCTGCCCACAGCGACTGCGACCTAAGCTTGACATCTTTCCCAGGTTTTGAGAGTCCCTGCGGCTCTGTGTTGAAATATATGTTTGTGTTGTGGAAAGAAAAATGTGCTGTGCAGTGTGAAACTGAGCCAAAGGAGACGGCGCCGGTCCCAGGGTCAATACATGCCCTGTCAGCTGATCCCAGCCTCACGCCTCAACAGGGAGGTAGCAACTAGCTTCAGTACTCTCATGGGCCAGAGAGGGGAAAAAGCAGACAGGCTCCTCACCATTACCACTCTCAAGTGGTCACCCTGTGTGTGTCAGGGAGGCAGTGGCTGTAGAAAGGATTTTTGGCATCCCACAAGGATTGTGTGTGCTATAGTAGGGTAACTGTCACTTGTGTGATCACGCCTCAATAGTTGGGGCCTCTAGAACAGGAGGGGCAAGGGGAAGTTCTACAATATCTTAAAACAAAGTGTAAACGCAACAAACTTAGACATAGAAGATAGGAGCAGGAGTAGGTCATTCGACCCATCAAGCCTGCTCTGCCATTCAATATGATCATGGCTGAGCCTCTATCTCAACGCCATACTCCCGCACTCTCCCCAAACTCCTTGATGCCTTCGGAGTCCAGAAATCATTCTATTTCCTTCTTAAATATATTCAATGACTTGGCTTCCACATCCCTCTGTGGTGGAGAATTCCACAGATTCACCACTCTCTGAGTGAAGAAGTTTCTCCTCATCTCAATCCTAAATGGTTTACCCTGTATCCTGAGACTGTGACCCCTTGTTCTAGGCCCCCCCCAGGCAGAGGAAACTTCATCCCTGCATCCAGCCTGACCAACACTGTCAGAATTTTATGTTTCAATGAGATCTCCTCTCATTCTTCTAAACTCCAGTGAATACAGGTTGGCCCAATCTCTCCTCATACGACAATCCTGCCATCAATTTAACTGGTTATATACCTACTTAAGACTATCCCAGGAGTGATTGCAACACAGGTTATAAGCAAAATAAAGCTCCCTTCATCTAACTACCAGAAGTCTCAAACTAATTGCACTGACATTGTTTATTGAACCATTTAATACATTAGCCACTCTGTGGCTTTTCCGAGTGATATTAATTAATGTTGATAAAAACAAAAAACTGCGGATGCTGGAAATCCAAAACAAGAACAGAATTACCTGGAAAAACTCAGCAGGTCTGGCAGCATCGGCGGAGAAGAAGAGTTGACGTTTCGAGTCCTCATGATCCTTCAGCAGAACTAGGTGAATCCAAGGAGAGGATGTCACAGACAAAAGAACACAGAGGTGTTGAAGTTGGTGATATTATCTAAATGAATGTGCTAATTAAGAATGGATGGTAGGGCACTCAAGGTATAGCTCTAGTGGGGGTGGGCGGGCATAAAAGATTTAAAAATAATGGAAATAGGTGGGAAAAGAAAAATCTATATAAATTATTGGAAAAAATAAAAGGAAGGCAAGAAACAGAAAGGAGGTGGGGATGGAGGAGGGAGTTCAAGATCTAAAGTTGTTGAATTCAATATTCAATATAGGGTCCCCCTTGTCCTCACTCATCACCCCACCAGCCTACGCATTCAAAGGATCATCCTCTGCCATTTCCGCCAACTCCAGCATGATGCCACCACCAAACATATCTTCCCTTCACCCCCCCCCCCCCCCCCCCCCCCCCCCCCCCCCCCCCCCGGCGGCATTCCATAGGGATCGTTGCCTCAGGGACACTCTGGTCCACTCCTCCATCACCCCCTACTCCTCAACCCCTAGCTATGGCACCTCCCCATGCCCACGCAAAAGATGTAACACCTGCCCCTTCACTTCCTCTCTCCTCACCGTCCAAGGGCACAAACACTCCTTTCAAGTGAAGCAGCATTTCACTTGCATTTTCCCCAACTTAGTCTACTGCATTCGTTGCTCCCAATGCGGTCTCCTCTACATTGGAGAGACCAAACGTAAACTGGGCGACCGCTTTGCAAAACACCTGCGGTCTGTCCGCAAGAATGACCCAAACCTCCCTGTTGCTTGCCATTTTAACACTCCACCCTGCTCTCTTGCCCACATGTCTGTCCTTGGCTTGCTGCATTGTTTCAGTGAAGCCCAATGCAAACTGGAGGAACAGCACCTCATCTTCTGACTAGGCACTTTACAGCCTTCCGGACTGAATATTGAATTCAACAACTTTAGGTCTTGAACTCCCTCCTCCATCCCCACCTCCTTTCTGTTTCTTGCCCCTTCCTTTTGTTTTTTCCAATAATTTATATAGATTTTTCTTTTTCCACCTATTTCCATTATTTTTAAATCTTTTATGGCCCCCCACCCCCACTAGAGCTATACCTTGAGTGCCCTACCATCCATTCTTAATTAGCACATTTGTTTAGATAATATCACCAACTTCAACACCTCTGTGTTCTTTTGTTCTTTTATCTGTGACATCTTTTGATTATCTGCTCCTATCACTGCTTGCTTGTCCCTACAACCACACCCGCCCTCCACTTCTCTACCCCCATCCAACCCCCCCACCAACTTAAACCAGCTTATATTTCACCCCTCTCCTTGGATTCACCTAGTTCTGTTGAAGAGTCATGAGGACTCGAAATGTCAACTCTTTTCTTCTCCGCCGATGCTGCCAGACCTGCTGAGTTTTTCCAGGTAATTCTGTTTTAATTAATGTTGAACTGTGGTTCTTTCCTGTGCTGTGTCATTGGATCTCAACTGGATTGAGATTGTGGCAAAGTCCCATTGACCTGGGTTGATTGAAGCAGGAAGAGGTAAGAGTACAGTATTCTAATCGACTCTAAGAACCTGCCCCAAATAAGGGGCATTTCTGGATGCAAGGAATTTCATGAAACCAAGAAATGGTGTTCCCATGCGTGGAATGCAATTCCCTGCTGAACTCCTGCTTGGGTTTGCTTGTGGACTTACTTTGATTTCCTGGCGTTATTTTGAGTTTGTTGGTGTTCCAGGTACAGTGTCTCCGATACAGACATCCGAAAATGTTTACTTAGTTCTGTTGAAGGGTCATTCGGACTCGAAACGTTAATTGTGCCCCTTTCCGCAGATGCTGCCAGACCTACTGAGTTTTTCCAGGTAGTTTTGTTTTTGTTTTGGATTTCCAGCATCCGCAGTTTTTTTGCTTTTATCCGAAAACCAGAGTTGTCTGAAAACCAGACATTTTTCTAAGCTGCCATTCATCAATTTTAATTGTTATTAAATGCTAAAATAACACACCGGGTCTATTGTCAGCTTTACATGCTGGTCTTTTCCCACGCCCTGACTGGTCCAAATGACCCTTTAACCCCACCTGACCCAAGGCTGCGAGTCAAGCCTTACTTACCTTGATTTTTCTTTCCCCCAAAGATTATATCCTCACGAGTATGGACCCTTTATTCAAATTTTCATAAAAAGAAACTTGTTCATTTAATTCCATGTGTCTCTTTTCAATTGAATTAAAGATCCCGATTCTTTTCTCCGGAAACCGGCAAGGTCGGAAATCCGGTACGGACTCAGCCCTGAGGGCTGTCAGTTTTGGGGGGGTGTTTTGGGTTGTTTGGTGTCACTTTGGTCTTAGGGAAGCAAATGTTGAGAAGAAATTCGGTCGAGGGGTTCAGAACGAATGATGAGAATGGAAAGACTCGATCAGTTGTCCCCACTTGCTCTCCGGGCCCATTAAGGATATGAAGAGAAGAACGCTGTAACGCTGTTTCGGATACAGCTCCACGTGGGTCAAAGACTGAAGCGTCCAAACAACTAAAGCAGAACTAATCTCAGTCTCTTTATTTTGCCCCAGTCTTTCGGGTGTAAATTTGCACTTTGAACTGGCGCAGATCAGGCGTCCCTTTAGAGACTCTATGTCCCATTGTCGCGGCATCGTCTGTGATCATAGAATCATGGAACGTTTACGTCCCAGTAAGAGGCCACTTGGCCCATCGTGTCTGCACTGGCTGCTAAATGAGCCACCCAGTCTAATCCCACTTTCCAGCATCTGGTCCGTGGCTCTGCAGGTTCCGGCACTTGAGGGTCCATATCCAGACACCTTTTAAATGAGTTGAGGGTTTCTGCCTCTACAACCCTTTCAGGCAGTGAGTTCCAGGCCCCCACAACCCTCTGGGTGAAAAACCCTTTCATCTCCCCTCTAACTGTTCTACCAATCACTTTAAATCTATGTCCCCTGGTCACTGACCTCTCTGCTAAAGTAAATAGGCCCTTCCCATCCACTCTATCCAGGCCCCTCACAATTTTATGCTTCTCAATCAAATCTCCCCTCAGCCTCCTCTGTGCCAAGGAGAATAATCCCAGACTATCTAATCTTTCCCCATAGCTCAATTTTCCAGTCCTGACAACATCCTCATAAATCTCCCCTGTACCCTCTCTAGTGCAATTACATACTTTCTGTAATGAGGTAACCAGAACTGCACACAGAACTCAAGTTGTGGCCTAAACAATGTTTTATATAGTTCCAGTGTAACCTCCCTGCTCTTATATTCTATGCCTCAGCTAATAGAGAAAGGATTCCATATGCCTTCTTAACCACCTGGTCAACCTGTCCTGCTACTTTTAGGGATCTGTGAACATTCACTCCAAGGTCTCTCACTTCCTCTACACCTCTCAGTATCCTCCCATTTATTGTGTGAATTTTTGCCTTGTTTGATCTCCCCAAATGCATCATCCCACACTTCTCTGGGTTGAATTCCATTTGCCACTTTTCTGCCCAGTTGACCAGTCCATTGATGATGACTAATTTTTAATAGGTTGGAAAAATCCAAGATGGCAATGGATTTGAGAGATAGAGAAAAAGACAGAGAGGGAGAGAGACAGAGGGACGGAGAGAGAGAGAGAGAGATAGTGAGAGAGAGAGGGAGAGACAGACAGACAGAGGGGCAGACAGAGAGAGAGAGAGTTGAGAATTTAGCCCCATGTTAATAAATGCCAAACTTACCAACAACACTCAGATCCTGAGAATTTATTAAGAAAAACCTAGTGGCAAATGCCTGTAGCTGCATTGTTACAGACGACTGTTTAACCCAGTTATTTCCATCATTAATACTTATCAAGGCAATTTCAATTTTAAAGGCTGATCTAAAAGCATGACCGGAAAATCTTGACAACAGAAATTAGACAGGAAGTGTAAGATTATGCAGGACCTTACATAATATATCGATAATAATGTCTGATGTTGGTGGAAGGGAGGATAGTGGTTCAGTGCCTCTGGATCAGGAGGTTGTTGATTCCAGGACCACTCCAGGGACCTGAGCACAACAATCCAGGCTGATGCACCACTGCAGGATTGAGGGAATGCCGCACTGCTGGCAGAGTCGTCTTTCGGATGTGTCAGCCCTGTCCGCCCTCTCAGGTGGATGTGTAAGGTCCCATGGCACAGTCTCGGGGGTGTCCTGGCCGATGTTTAGCCCTCAACCAACATCATTAAGACGTTGTTCTCTGGTCTTTATGGCATCATTGTTTGTGGGAGCTTGCTGTGCGCAAACTGACTGCTGCGT
Organism: Carcharodon carcharias; assembly: GCF_017639515.1. NCBI lineage: Eukaryota > Metazoa > Chordata > Chondrichthyes > Lamniformes > Lamnidae > Carcharodon > Carcharodon carcharias. Next base: position 108,728,805 of record NC_054483.1, on the reverse strand, counting down.
TTTCTACATTACAACAGTGACCACACTGAAAAAAGTAAACCATTGGCTGTAAAGCCCTTCTGATGTCCTGAGTTTGTAAGAGGTGCTATGCAAATGCAAGTATTTTTTCCTTTCTTGGATCTGAAGATGCAATGATTATTTTTCACTTCCTCTGGGAAATTACATAAGCCGTCTGATGTTATCATACTGGAAGGGGTCAGAGACTCTGCTGCAAGGTTCTTGATCACGTGAATTGCTTGGCATTTCTGTTGGAGCTTAAGAGAAAAAATTTTGGAGTTTGATGGCTGGTCTGTGAAATCATGACAGGTAGTTTACTGTGAGGGCCTTTAAAGAGCCTTTATTGGCTTGTGCAAATTCCCTTTCATAACTCAATTTGTAAGTAGAGTCAATGAGAAGCAAATACAAAATGCAAAGGACGACATCAGCGGGAGGCAGAGAGCACCGAACGAGAGTGGATATCCTCTTGCAGAAGCACACAGGAATGTTCACAGACTGTCATAAAAACAAATCATTTAATTACACAAACTCAGGCCAAATGAGGGTCAGCAAAAACAATCGGTTGTTAGACTAAACTATCCAAGTATGATGTGGACAAAGAGGAGAAACTTGGAGAGAATTAGAGTGGGGTAGGCGAGGCGGGTGGGGGTAGGGTGGGGAGGGAAGTGACAGAACGCACAAAGAAGTAGATTTTGAGAAGCATTTTGAAAGGCAACATGAACAACCTGTGTTTATCCTGTTCCTTTAACAGAGTAAAACACTCTAAAGCACTTCACAGGAGTGTTATGGAACAAACTTAAACACCTAGACAAATTAGAATATACTAGTAGGACAGTGGACCAAAAGTGTTATGTTCCTTCTGTTGGTCGCTAGTTCAGTGAACACAGTTGCGCGCCTATCTACTGATAAGTAGTTGATCATCAAGATGATGTAGACGAAGAGACCATTGTAAAATGAAGCACATGCTGTTTATTCACGTAAGTAATGGAGCACTAACACATGTGTGCCTCTCAAACCAAAACCCATTTAACCCATTTAATGTAGCCCGCGCTACTCAGCACTTGGGTAATACAATCACATGGTCAATCTGCTTACACTCTCTTAAAGGTGTATTCCACCTCAAATTACCATATCCCTTCTCCTTTATTCGAAGGTACAAGTTACAATCTTTACAATACATCAAATATTTATATAAATACGCTATATACAAATTCAGTCTCTTTGGAGGCTTCTTCAAGAAGAATGTCGTAGTTCTACGACTTTGGATTGTTAATCTGAGGCCTTCCTCTCAGGAGTCATCTGTCCACTAGGCTCTCCAGTAGGAGCCGGTAAGTTTGTTTCTTCGACTCTCTCAGGCTCAACAGATTTTGCAGGTACTTCCAAAGCAAGGGGAGTTCCTTCCACATGTGGTGTAGACTCAAACGGGAATGCTTTCACCCTCTTTCGGGCCCAATCGCATGCACCCCTGCTGCCCCTCCCCTCCTGGTTCAATAATATGAAGGTCAACTGTTGGGAAAGTTCTCAAAATCAGGATGTTGGGCAAGGCTAAATCCAACACGGTATGATCAGCTTCCTGTTGTGTAAAAAAACAATTTCAGGGCCTTGACAATAATTCCGTTTGTTCTTCCTACGTGTCTTCTTTTGATTGGTCTTCTTCTTGACAGCGCTGACTTTAACCTTGGCCTTCTTTTCAATCTCCCGATTGGCCAGACTAGGCTCAGGGATAAGCTGAACTTGAGTGAACTCAGTGGTTGAGTCTTCCAGCATTTCCTCATCTGTCAGCTCATTTGAAAACTCAGGGGTCTCTATTTTTAAGGCTTCTTGGCTTCCATGTAGCTGATTCTTCAGCTCTTCCATTTCTTTTTTACATTTGTTAGTTGTTTCCTGGTGAATTAATCATTGCTATGTTTTCTCGGCTAATTTATTCTTCATCTTGGCTAGAGATATGTTGAGTTCTTCCCGTTCTTCCTCATACCTTTTTAATGGTACAAATTGGGACCTGAGGAAACCTTGCAATATGTGAAAGTCCTTCAGCAGGTTTCCTTTCTCTTTTTGGAGGTTACTGACTTCAGCCTAAACTCTATCCTGAAGCATCACCTCTATGAGTTCCTTTAGCTGGGTCTTTACATACTCTTTTTTCCAAGCAGTAACATTTCCTGCTTCTGATTGGGATCTCAGTGATCTCTCAAGATTAATCTCTCCTAACCAGTTTCTTCCAAGGAAACTCAGCCCTCTATCTGCTATCATTATTAGGGGTAGATTAACAGACTGATTTCCATATTGTACTGGAACATTGCATATACCTCTTACTCGTATGTCTTCACCAGTATACGTCTTTGATTTAGTGTCTGAATTTCCAGATTTAATGGGTGGTCTCCCCCTTTCAGATGTTTGAACGTATGCCCCTGTATCCACCTCCATTCAGATGGGCTTCTCTTTGACTTTCACTGTCACTTAGGTGGACTCTGTTTTACCCATTTTTAAGTTGTATAGTGAACAAATAACTGACTCTGTTTCTTCTGGTTCCTCTATTATGTTGATTTCACGATTTCTACCTTTTTGCTTAAAGTTTTGTCCTAATCTGTCTTCACAGCATAAAGTAAGTCCTGGTCAGACCACATTTAGAATATTGTAAGCAATTTTGGGCCCCGTATCTCAGGAAGGATGTGCTGGCCCTGGAGACGGTCCAGAGGAGGTTCACGAGAATGATCCCAGGTATGAAAGGCTTAACATATGAGGAACGTTTGAGGACTCTGGGTCTATACTCGATGGAGTTTAGAAGGATGAGGGGGGATCTGATTGAAACTTACAGAATACTGAAAGGCCTGGATAGTGTGGACGTGGGGAAGATGTTTCCATTAGTAGGAGAGACTAGGACCCGAGGGCACAGCCTCAGAGTAAAAGGAAGACCTTTTAGAACAGAGATGAGGAGAAACTTCCTTAGCCAGAGAGTGGAGAATCTATGGAATTCATTGCCACAGAAGGCTGTGGAGGCCAGGTCATTGTATGTATTTAAGACCGAGATAGATAGGTTCTTGATTGGTAAGGGGATCAAAGGTCACGGGGAGAAGGCGGGAGAATGGGGTTGAGAAATGTATCAGCCATGATTGAATGGTGGAGCAGACTCGATGGGCTGAATGGCCTAATTTCTGCCCCTATGTCTTATGGTCTTATAAAGTGTCCATTACGATGACCAAAGAAACATTCAATTCTTTTAAATTGTCATTCGTTTGCAGGCTGTCTGGTTCCATTTCTGTTGCTATTATTGTTAGTTTTCTCTGTTAAACCATTGCTTTTTACTACTCTTTTAATGGTGGCTGTTTCCCACCTTTCCGCGGAGCTCAGGGCTTCTGCGCTATTTCTAACTGGTGCCTCCCTCCCGACGTGATGAACGGAGCCATTTTGTGCTCCCTTGATTGCTTCTGAATCCCTAACTGCGCTTTCCATTGCGAGCGCCAACTCCAGAGCCTTGTTGAAGTCTAACTTGATTTCTGACAGCAACCTTTTTTGATTGGCATCTTCATTAATCCCACATACTAATCGGTCTCTTAATTTGTCGTTAATCGAGGTCCTGAACTCACGGTGCTTTGTCAGTTGTTTTAAGGCTGCTACATAGCAAGTGACTGTGAGCCCAAATTTATTTTAAAACGCTGTGTTGTTACCGAGGGTTTCGGCTGAAAGTGGATTTTCACAAGATTTACTAACTCATCAAAGCTCCTGCAATCTGGGGCATTGGATGCGGTAAGACTACAAATTAGGCCGTATGTTTTACTGCCACATGTTGATAAGAGGATCACTCGCCTCTTCTCCTTCCCCGATATGTCATTGGCCATAAAGAAGATGCAAGGCACTCGATGTACTGTGACCTGTCATCAGTGGTCTGATCAAACAGTTCAATACGGCCAAATTGTGGCATACTGGAGGGAGATAACTCTGACGACTATGATGAAGGCTATATTTACAATCACCTGCAAGGTACGGCTGTTTTGCTTCTGTTTAATTCCTGTGGCTTACCTTGGTCTCATCGACTGGTCACGTTTTGCCTTGTCACCAGTTGTTATGCTCCTTCTAATGGGTTGCTTGTTCAGCGTGCACAGTTTCACGCCTACTTACTGATAAGTGAGCTGATAATCAAGGTGATGTAGATGAAGAGTCCATTGTAAAATGAAGCACATGATGTTTATTCGCATGAGGAATGGAGCACTAACATGTGCGCTTCTCAAACCCAAACCCATTCTAAAACCACTGATTAACAATGTAGCCTGAGCTCCACAGCAATTGAGTAATACAATCATGTGGTCAATCTGCTTATGTTCTCTTAAAGATGTATTGCACCTCAGAATACCACTATAAGCTTGGAGCTTTAAGGCGTGTTTTACAGGTGGAAAGTGAGGTAGTGAGGCAGAGAAGTTTAGGGAAGGAATTCCAGAGTGAAGGCTCTTGTCATCTGAACGTACAGCCACCAATTATGGAGCGATTAAAACTGGAGATGTTTATAGATCACAATTGGAGGAGTGCAGATTTTTTAAACTCAATCGTGGGATGTGGGTGTCACTGGCTGGGCCAGCATTTATTGCCCATCCCTAATTGCCCTTGAGAAGGTGGTGGCGGGCTGCCTTCTTGAAACTCTGCAGTCCATGTGGTGTAGGTACACCCACAGTGCTGTTAGGGAGGGAGTTCCAGGATTTTGACCCAGTGACAATGAAGGAATGGTGATATATTTCCAAATCAGGATGGTGAGTGACTTGAAGGGGAACTTCCAGGTGGTGGTGTTCCCATGTATCTGCTGCCCTTGTCCTTCTAGATGGTAGTGGTCGTGGGTTTGGAAGTTGCTGCCGAACGAGCCTTGGTGAGTTTCAGCAGCGCACACTGCTGTTACTGTGCGTCGGTGGTGAAGGGAGTGAATGTTTGTGGATGGGGTGCCAATCAAGCGGGCTGCTTTGTCCTGGATGGTGTCAAGCTTCTTGAGTGTTGTGGGAGCTGCACTCATCCAGGCAAGTGGGGAGTATTCCATCACACTCCTGACTTGTGCCTTGTAGATGGTGGACAGGCTTTGGGGGGTCAGGAGGTGAGTTATTTGCCGCGGAATTCCTAGCCTCTGACCTGTTCTTGTAACCACAGTATTTATATGACTAGTCTAGTTCAGTTTCTGGTGAATGGTAACCCTGAGGATGTTGATAGTGGGGGATTCAGTGATGGTAATACCATTGAATGTCAAGGGGCGATGGTTAGATTCTCTCTTGTTGGAACTGGTCATTGCCTGACACTTGTATGGTGGAGATGCTACTTGCCACTTGTCAGCCCAAATCTGGATATTGTCTAGGTCTTGCTGCATTTGGACATGGACTGCTTCAGTATCTGAGGAGTTGCGAATGGTGCTGGACGTCGTGCAATCATTGGTGAACATCTCCACTTCTAATATTATGATGGAAGCGAGGTCATTGATGCAGAAACTGAAGATGGTTGGGCCGAGGACACTACCCTGAGGAACTCCTGCAGTGATGTTCTGGAGCTGAGATGACTGACATCCAACAACCACACCACAACTATCTTCCTTTATGGTAGGTATGACTCCAACCAGTGGAGAGTTTTCCTCCGATTCCCATTGACTCCAGTTTTGCTTGATGCCACACTCGGTCAAATGCCACCTTGATGCCAAGGGCAGTCACCTTCACCTCACGTCTGGAGTTCAGCTCTTTTGTCCATGTTGGAACAAAGGTTGTAATGAGATCAGGAGCTGAGTGACCTTGGCAGAACCCAAACTTAGCAACACTGAGCAGGTTATTGCTAAGCAACTGCCACTTGATAGCACTTTTGATGAACCCTTCCATCACCGACTGATGATCGAGAGCAGACTGATGGGGTGGTAATTGGCCGGGTTGGATTTGTCCTGCTTTTTGTGTATAGGACATACCTGGGCAATTTTCCACATTGCTGGGTAGATGCCAGTGTTGCAGCTGTACTGGAGCAGCTTGGCTAGGGGTGTGGCAAGTTCTGGAGAGCTGTATGTCTAGGAAAGATTAGAGAGATAGGGAGGGGCAAGCCCATAGAGTGATTTGAAAATGAGGATGACAATTTTAAAGTTGAAGCATTGTTGGACCGGTAGCCAACTGAGCACAGGGCTGATGGCGATTGGGAATTAGTGCAGACACGGACAGCAGGGTTTTGGATGACCTCTAGTTTACAAAGGATGGAAAGTGGGAGACCAGTGAGAACTGCATTGGAATAGTCAAGTCTAAAGGTAACAAGGCATCAATAAGCAGCAGATGAGCTGAGACAGAGGTGCAGTTGGACAATGTTACATAGGTGAATATATGCAGCCTTTGTCAGGGTGTGGATATGTGGTGGGAATCTCATCCCAGGGTCAAATATGATACCAAGCTTGTGAACAGCCTGGATCATCTTCAGACGGTTGCCAGGGAGAGAAATCAAGTCAGTGACTACAGAACAGAGTTCTTGTGGGGACTGAAGCCAATGGCTTTGGTCTTCCCAATATTTGGTTGGATGAAATTCCAGCACATTCCATACTGGCTGTTGAACAAGTTAGATAATTTAGATTACCTGCCTATCCCCACTTCTCTCTGACTGGCAATCTCCCCCTCTCTGTCTGCGTTTCTCTCCCCCTCTCTGTCTGCCTTTCTCTCCCCCTCTCTGTCTGCCTTTCTCTCTCCGCTCTCTGTCTGCCTATCTCTCCCCCTCTCTGTCTGCCTTTCTCTCCCCCTCTCTGTCTGCCTTTCTCTCTCCCTTCTCTGTCTGCCTTTCTCTCCCCCTCTCTGTCTGCCTTTCTCTCCCCCCTCTCTGTCTGCCTTTCTCTCCCCCCTCTCTGTCTGCCTATCTCTCCCCCTCTCTTTCTGCCTATCTCTCCTCCTCTCTGTCTGCCTATCTCTCCCCCTCTCTGTCTGCCTTTCTCTCCCCCCTCTGTCTGCCTTTCTCTCCCCCTCTCTGTCTGCCTTTCTTTCCCCCCTCTCTGTCTGCCTATCTCTCTCCCTCTCTTTCTGCCTATCTCTCCTCCTCTCTGTCTGCCTATCTCTCCCCCTCTTTGTCTGCCTATCTCTCTCCCCTCTTTGTCAGCCTTTCTTTCTCCCCTCTCTGTCTGCCTTTCTCTCTCCCCCTCTCTGTCTGGCTATCTCTCCCCCTCTCTGTCTGCCTTTCTCTCTCCCCTCTCTGTCTGCCTATCTCTCCCTCTTTCTGTCTGCCTATCTCTCTCCCTCTCTCTGTCTGCCTTTTTTTCCCTCCCCACTCTGTCTGGCTATCTCTCCTCCTCTCTCTTCCTCTGATTTTGTTATACTCTGTTGATATTTGTTGCTCGCCTCCCTTTTCCAGCCTCTCTGGCTATCCAGCCTTTTGTCCCTAATTGGGAATGTGAGACGGAACGGAGAACAGCCACAAGTTGAGAAGAGTGAAGGTGAAAAGATGGTTGTGTGAAATGACTTTGCACAGAGTGACATATGGAACAGACAGCCCATTCAATCCGCCGAGGGCCTGGTTACAATAAACAGGCAAAGATATTTGACTTTCAGGCGGTATACTATATCAGGAGTGCAACCTTCCTAATATAGCGATGAAATGGTAAGTCTTTTCCAGTTGCTTAAAATATATTTGAAGCAAGTCTCAAATGCCAATCTTGTAAAAGACAGTGTATAAACATCATCAGAAAATTTTATTCTGTATCCTCCCACTAGTTTTCTTTATCAATTACTCTGTGTTTTGCTTCTCAACACATCTCTCTATATAACTAACAAACAAAATAACTGCAAATGCTGGAAGACCAGAGAGCGCTGGAAAACACATTGCAGGTCAGTCAGCATTTGTGGAGAGGACAGATAGGTTAATGTGTCGAACATACCCAACAAATTAAAGGAGAATAAACATTTTAAATGATTCACAACAGAGAGGGAAAGGGGGAAAACAACACAATGGATCAGTAAAGTGCCCCTGTACAACAGTGAAGAGCAACTAGCTATTTAATTGCAGCAGATAAATAAAGATAGGCTTGCATTTCTTTAGCACTTTCCATGACCATGGGAGGTCCCAAAAAGCACTTTACATCCAATTAAGTGCTTTATTTTGAAGTACAATGTTATGGACTTGATTTTCCAGACAGGTTTCTTATTAGAAACATTGATCTTTATTTACAGGCTGCAGAAGCAGTTACATGCTTCCATCAAGCTCCACAACTAGAAGAAGAACTGCCACCCTAAGGTTACCCATGCTTAGAGCTGATTCATTCACACTGTCACATGATACTATACAACACAATAAGTCTTAAAGCTACAGTCACTACATTCCTCCCCCTTTAAATCTTTTGCACAGTTTTTATTTACAAGAACGCCTACCTTCAAGACATTACAAATATGAACATGGGTCATGGAATTACAAGTTCAATCTCTCAAATAGTTTCCTGACCCAGGTGAAATGTTGTAGCTCCATGACGTTCGAATCTCTTACAGGATCCACATTATCTGGAACCACAGCAACATCAGGTACCTTTTTAGGCACAGGCAGTTCAGTGTTATCTACTCTAACAGAAACATCTGGTTATGTCTATCCTTGGTTGAACAATTTCAATAGGGACTACGGGTTCCACAATAATTACAGATGGAACATAATGTTGTTGGGGCACCTCCCTTCTCAAATGATCCATGTGTTTGTGGATGACCTGCCTTCCACTTCGATGTGGTATGACAACGGTCCAGTCACAGAAACTATTATACCAGGTAACCAATTTGATTCACCAACTAAGTTTCATACATATACAGCTTCACCAACAGAAAATTTTCACCCTCAGCTATGCAAATCATGAGTTGCTTTGTGATTCCCTTGACTTTTCTCCACCTTCCCCTCCAAATTGGGAAGTACCAGGCTTAATCTCACTTGAAGGTGTTGCTTCATGAGTATCTCTGAAGATGTTGAACCTGCAGTAATGTGGGGGTTTGTCCTATAGTGAAGCAGGAAATGTGAAAGTTTAGTCATCAACGATCCTCCTGATAATTTTTTCACCCCGGCATTAGCTGCTCTCTAATATGGTGCCATCTTTATGTGTTTGATACCATTTAGGCCCACAAATCTTTGAAATTCAGCACTAGTAAACACAGTACCATTGTCTGAGATGATTATTTCTGGCAATCCATGTATAGAAAAGCTTTGGCGTAACTTTTCTATAGTCACACCTGACGTTGGTGACCCAACCTTGTAAACATCTAACCATTTGGAATATGAGTCAGTTATTAGTAGGAACATGGTGCCTAGAAAAGGACCCACATAATCTATGTGCCATCTCACCCAGGGCCTATCAGGCCATTCTCACGGGTGTAGTGGGGCTGCAACAGGTAACTTCTGTAGTTGCTGGCATTGCATACATACAATGTTTAACCACCTTCCTGATAGCACCGTTCATGCCTGGCCAACAAATGTAACTTCACGTGATCGTCTTCATTCTTGAGATTCCCGGATGCGCACTGTGCAACTCTGCTCAGATTGGCTCCCTTCCTAGTGAAGGAACAACTACCCGTGCACTCCATGACAGAATACCACCTTGACTGCTCAATTCATTCCTCTGAGTGAAGAATGGCTTCAATTCGTCAAGGACAGGTTCCTGGGACCATCCTATCAACACTTGGTCTCTCACTCCAGACTGGACTGGATCATGATTCACCCAGTTTCTTATCTGCCTTGCAGACTGGTGAGAAATCCAGGAAATTCATCGCCAATACAATCCCTTGGGGAATTGGGGCATGTTCATTGTTCTCTTGCAAAGGAAGATGAGTTAGGGCAACAGCATTGGTCTGTGGACAAAAGTGTGTTCATATGCAGATAAAATTAGACCCCACCTTTGAATTCATGCAGAAGCTGTGGGAAGGATAGCGTTTTCTTCACCGAACAGACCCAAGGGTGGTTTGTAGTCAGACATTATCGTAAAGTGTCATGTATGTATTGTTGGAAATTTTTAACTCCAAAAATAATTGATAACCCTTCTTTCTTGATTTGCTGATATCTTTTTTGGCTGTGTAAAGGGTCCTAGACGCATAGCCTAACAGCCTTTCTGAACCGTCGCCCATCTTGTACTGTTCTCACGCCATAGAGGGATGCGTCGCAGGTTAGCACCAGTTCCTTTGTCGGGTCGTAGTATACTACTAACACATTTGAAGAGTTGCTTAGCTTTTGTGAAGGCTTCTTTGTGGGGTGATTTCCAAACCCAACCCAACGCTAGTTTTTCTTCAATAATGAGTGTAGAGGGGCTAGGACCGTTGAAAAGTTGGGTAGGAATCAACCATAATAATTAACCATACCTAAGAATGACTTGAGTTCAGAGACATTTTTAGATGAAGGTGCCTCCTTAGTAGCTTCAACTTTTTCTTCTTCCGGGTATAACCCTTGGGCATCCACCCAGTGGCCCAAATAATCAACTTCGCTTGGCTGAAAGGTACACTTTTCTTTTTTAAAGCGCACCCCTGCTTCCAAAAATCATTTCAAGATTTCCTCCAAATGAGTCCTGTTCAGCTTCCATGAACCCTGTTATTAGGACATCGTCCAGGTAGACCACGACTTGCGGTAGACCCTGGAGCAAGCTCTCCATCGCCCTCTGGAAAATCACGCAGGCCAAAGAACCAACAAGGGTCAGATGCGTGTGTTGATATAACCCTTTGTGGGTGTTTATGGTCACAAACTCCCTGGATGTGTCATCCAGTTCCAGCTGCGTGACTCATATCTAGTTTAGTATAAATAGTCCCTCCTGCTAATTTAGCACAGAGATCCTCAATCTTGTCCAACTTGGCAGTTTTGTTTACTGTTAGCTTATAGCCCCCACAGATCCGGATGGCCTGATCCAGTCTTAAGACAGGGACAATAGGTGCTGCCCAATTAGAATTGAACTGGCTGTATGAACCCTAGCCTCTCTTTAACAATTCAATTCAGTGTCAGTCTTCTCCCTCAGAGCACATGGCACCGGCCTTGCTTTAAAGAACTGAGGAGTTGCTTCCGTGTCGATGTAAATCTTGGCCTGTAGGCTTTTAATTCTCCCAGTTCGTCTTGAAAAACATTGTCACATTTCTTTAGCAGCTCTGGCAGTCCTCCTACTCGTAGCTGGAAAATTTCAGAACAAGTTCGTTTAATTTTTTTCAACCAATTACGACATGGAAGGCTTGGTCCTTCGCCTTCTAATACCATCACTGGGAGTTGTGCTGTTTGGTGTTTATAATAAACAGGTACAGTGGGAATACCCTTTATTCAGATAGCTTCACCAGTGTAAGTTTTCAATTTGGCTGAAGTCTGTTCCAAATTCAATTGCTGAGTACCCTTGTTTAAATATTTGAAGGTGTGTCTCTCACTGCGGTGGTTGAAGAATCAGTGTCCACTTCCACCATTAAAGGTTTTCCATTTACCTGCAGAGTAACAGTGACTGGCTCTGTCTTCCCTACTTTTACATTAAATAGGGAGTAAATATCAGAATTGGTGGTTTCTGGTTCTTCCACATTAGGTACTTCGATCAGTTTAGTTTGTTGCCTGGGAGACTGTCTCAATCTTGCTTTTCAATGCTTCAATGTGTGCTCTCTTTTATGGAAAGAAATAGCACTCCACCTCTTTAAAACCGCAAGTTCCAGGAGTATGGTTGCTTCCACATCGGTAACAATTCATTTTCAGATTTGCTGCTGAGTTGTTTCCTGTAATTATTTTAAACTTTTAGGTGTCGGGGACAGTCTCCTGCTCCGCGGTGGAGTCCCGACTTTCTGTGCCGCACCGGCCTGTTTGTTCCTGCTCCAACTGCAAAATGGCGCCATTTTGTGCACCTTGTCTCGTCCTGCACGCCCGTTCGGCGCTTTCCATCATCAGGGCTATTTCCAATGCTTTTGTTAAAATTGAGGTTTACTTCAAGTCATCGTTGAATGGCATCATCTTGCACACCGCATGCCTAACGACCCCTGAGCATATCGCTTAGTGTCCCCCCCAAAATCACAGTGTTCAGTCAGCTGTTCCAAGTTCGCCATGTATGTAGCAATGGTCCCCCCCCCCCCTTCGACTTAAGCCTGAAGCTCTGCTTGGTGACTGAGGGTTTGGGTTGAAAGTGTCCCTTGACGAGGTCTATCAATTCACTGAAGGTCTTCGGACTGGGGCTGCTCGGGGCTGTCAAACTTCGGGTTAAATTATGGGGAGAATTTTCCCCATGTTGGGCAGGCCAAGCGGGTGTGGGCGTGGGTGGGCGTGGACCCAATCGCCGCCCGCGATCAGGTCCACGCCGCCATTTTACATGGGCAGGCCAATTAAAGCCCACCCAGCCTATTTCCCGACTCCCGAGGATAGCGGGAGTGGGCGGGCGTTGGTGGGAGTTCACTGACTGCAGGGTCCAATGGCAACCCAGCAGCCTGTTTAAATGAAAGCCTGGCACCCTCTGCAAGGCTGCTCATAATGGCCAGTAAAATGGCTCACCAGAGGGCTTCTGATGAGCAGGCAAGTCCAGGGGGCAGGCCATCGGGGCAGGCCAAGCCGGAGGGTAGACCATCGGGGCAGGCCAGGCCGGAGGGTAGACCATTGGGGCAGGCCAGGCTGGAGGGTAGACCATCGGGACAGGCCAGGCCGGAGGGTAGACCATCGGGGCAGGCCAGGCCAGAGGGTAGGCCGGCAGGGCAGTGTGCCCCTCGGTTTTAGGTTGAGTGCCTAGTTGCCCTCCTGGAAGAGGTGGCAGTGCGGTGGGACATCCTGATTCCGAGGGACAGGAGGCAGGGCCCTCCCCCCCACCTGACCAGACATGCGTGGGAGGAGTTGGCCGAGAGTGTGAGCTCCCATGATGTGGTGTGGTGCACATGGGTCCAGTGCTGCAAAAGATTCACCAACCTGTGCTCGGGAAGGGTGAGTACCATGTTGGCTCAGGTCACTTAATGCAGTCATCACCCTTTCCCCCCAAACCCACCCCCCACAACCCCAGCAACTTTGAGTACAGTTATGGCATTGAATCCCTCATGGCATGTATCCCTCACTGGGTGGGCCACCAGATATTGCCCATGCCCAGTTCACCTTGAGAGGAATGAGCTAGGATGTTTTCTGCATCCGCAGCATGTGTGACACTGACACCCAGAGTATAGAATGGGGATGAAAGTCAAGGATCTGCACCCAGGCAGAGAGCTGGAACTGGGAAGCATGTCAAAGTCAGGGTGCTAACATGCTGGGAGGGGAGCTGCCAGGTGGCAGGGCACCAACCCATCTGCTGCATTTGCGTTCCACGTGCTTGTGTCTCCTTGCTTTGCAAAGTAACACCTTGTGGTGCCACATGTGAAGGAGGCAGCATTTGGGCAAAGGGGAGGGGGTGGGGGTCAGCCCTGGCTTCTCTCAGTGAGTGTACAGCAGCTGCGGGGTGACGAAGAACTGGAGTCCTGCAATGTCCCACTCTGGCTGGGTTGGCAGGGATGCGATGGGAATTCAGGTACAGGTTGGACTTATAATTGCTCTTCTCTGCTTTACAGAAAACTGCAAACAATTCTTCAGAACGGATGGAGACAGGCAGAGGCCAGGCCCAGTTGGCGATCCTGACACCTTATGAGCAGCAGGCCATTAATCTGGAGAGGCGCCATGCCCCCAGATCCACGGGTGGCGATGAGGCTGGGGTGCAAACGGAAGGTATGTTTGGTGAGCACTCAGGTCACCATGTGTGTCCCAAAAGCCATGGCACTGCTGAATGCTCCGTGATTGAAGTTAGCAACATGGGTTGACCATTGATAATGGAAGGATGAGCACAGTCTGATCTGGGGGAGCAGCATGCACATTGACATTGTCTCTACTTTAACTAATCAAATGTCCTTGTTCTTCCTTTCAACATCACCGGAGCAGGGCCGGGAGGAGGAGACAGAGGGCCCACCTCTCACCCCCGAGGGCCCCGAACATATCAACTCACCAGCGTCACACCATCTCTGCCAGGCAGGCACCAGTGCAGATACTGGCACCTCGGTGGGAATTAGATCTTCGGTTAGTGTCCGGGGCACAGTGGTGAGGGCACTTCACACGCGGTTGAGTTGCGGGTGGAGACAGAGAGTGCCCTTGGCGCCGGCAATTGGAGGACTTCAGGGGATGATGTACATGCTCAGTCAGTGGCTGATGATTTGTCTCCAGAGTCGTCCATGAGGCAATGAACGCTGGAAGTTCATCAGGGTATGCAGGAGGATCTGGCGGGGCTATGGGTGGCAGGGTGCCTGTGCTGGAGGAGTCCATATGGAGCATCACTGATGCAGTGAGCCTCATGTCCGAGTACTATGCTTTCTTCATGTAGAGAGTGGCGACTCTCGTGGAGAGGCTCCTCCAGGAGAACAATCAGGGCTTCCTGGGGATGCGCTCAGACCTGCAAGCCCTCACAACGGCATTGACCTCAGCTGGTCAGTGCCAGGGTGGGAGATGGTCTGGGCACCAAGTTTCCCAGCTTGGTGCCCATCCGTCCACAGTGAGCAGGGAGGCCCGAAGTGACCTCATGTCGGCGCAGCAGCTGCCTGTCATCTCTGTGGGCACTTCTCAGGGTGCTCCCGATGAGGGAACAGCTCCTCTGCCTCTTTGCCAGTGACCGTGGCATCCGGTGAGGCTGCGGTGACAGGGGAGAAGCCAGCTGTGGAACTGGCCACTCCCTCCCAGGCAGGACCATCACAGGCTTCACAGGCCAGAGGACGTCCGCCAAGGTTAGCGAGGCCAACAGGACAGCACGGTGAGCAGGCTGACTTAGATGCCACTCCCAGCGATGGGGCGGCACCAAGACATAGCACCTGTAAGCGTAAATTTAAGGTACATTAGAAACACCATGGGTTTCCCACTGGTGCTTTTATGTTGTTCCATATTACCTCATTAAGACTTGGTGAGATGTGCAACATCTTGTTTATTTGGTTTCTGAAGTTAATTTGTAATCTCAATAAATTTTGATATGTTGCCATGCATCTGGGCGATCCCTTACTTCTGCAAGTGGACGAGAGCTCATGATGTTATGAGTGAGTTGTTTGACATTCAGCTTTATTGACAAGGGCCTTAGTTAATGTTACTGTCCAGGCAGATTTAGCACCCAGGTATCGAGTATGGAGCCTACAGCCCTGGCGTGTATTGAAGGTGCATCTGTGTTGAGCTAGCTGAAGGTTCTTTGGATTAAAGCCTCCCAGGTGTGCCTGCCTCCCTGGAGTATGCCCGGGTCAGTGTCTACGCCCTCAGCGTTCTCCTGTGTGTGCTCATCCTCGGACTCACTGCTGGACTCATCGTGTGCATCCAGAGCAACTGCGTCTACATCTTCCTCGTCCACAGTGTCCCCCCTTTCCAGCGCCAGATTGTGGAGAGCGCTGCATGCAATCACTGTCAGCGACACACGACCTGGTGGGTATTGGAGTCCGCCCCCTGAGCGGTCCAGACATCGGAAGTGCATCTTGAGAAGACCGATGGCTCTCTCCACCACAGCCCTTGTGGAGGTGTGGCTCCTATTGTACCGCTGTTCAGCTTCTGTTATTGGATAGCGGAGAGGCATCATGAGCCACCTTCTGAGGGGACAGCCCTTGTCACCCAGCAGCCATCCATCCAGCCGGGCTGGAGCACTGAAGAGCCCCGGCACCTGGGAGTGTCTGAGGATGTAGGTGTCGTGGGAGCTGCCTGGGTACCTTGCACAGACTTGTAGAATCAGCATCCTGTGGTTCCACACTGTCTGCACGTTCATGGAGTGGAAGCCCTTCCTGTTGACGAAGGCATCGGGCTCACCTGCTGGTGCCTTGATGGCCACATGTGTACAGTCTATAGCATCCTGGACGCGGGGGAAGCCAGCAATGGCTGCGAAGCCTCTGGCTCGCTGTGTCTGGCTGGCCTCGTCCCAGAGTAGTGGATGAAAGTCAATGCCAGCCTGAACAGAGCATCTGTCACCTGCTTGACACAAGTGTGAACAGCTGGTTGGGAGACTCCTCAAGGATCACCCACTGACCCCTGGAAAGAGCCGGGAGCATAGAAGTTGAGGGCATTGGCATGGGGTGCCCACCCACACAGTTGGCACAGCTCTCAGGTCCTAACAACTGACAGATGGAGGTCACTGTCTCCCTTGAGAGTAGGAGCCTGCTTCGGCACTGCACCTCAGTCATATTGAGGTAGCTGCTTGGCCACCTATAAACCCTGGCAGCAGGATAGTAACGTCTTCTGCAGCCCCTTTCCGCCTTGGACAACCTTTCTGCCCTGCACCCCTTGTGCCTGCATCTTTTCTCCCGGAGGGGGCTCCCCTGGAGGCTGAATGTGCACTCCTGGCCTCCTCCCCCTTCTGGCCCTCCCTTCCTCCTCAGAGGAGGTGCCTCCAGTGGAGAGTTCAACTCCCATTCCCAGGCTAAGGGATGGGTCCCTGAAAGCTGCAGGCCCCCAAAAATGACCTTTACTGTAGAGTCCTGACCTGAAGGCTTTTACTTGTGTCCAAGCAGGTGGTATGAGTTTTGAGGTATTCCGGCTCACACAGGCAAGTAGCAGTAGCTTTCACAATTAAATATCTAACAGATACCATTCGTGATCCCACTCACCCCTCTTATCCTGGCCTTGGATGAGGTTTATACAAATGTCTCCTACCCGCCTGCCCGTTGCGCCTGTGTGATATCCTGAAGATCGCACAAGCCCCTGGAAAATTGCAGACAATTGCTGCCTCAAGGGGCCTTAGGTACCTGCTTAATTAATGGCAGGCGCGCATCCCAGAACAGCGGGCACCCACCTAGCTAAATATCGCGATGGCGTGCATTGACATCGGGATGCTCACCTGACCATCACCGTGTGTCATTTTACTCGTCAGCGTGTGGGGCTCACCCCTGCACGCCAACGAGAAAATTCTGGCCTATAGGTTCTACTCCCACAAACGCTTTGCAGGAGTAAAGAATTAAAGAAGAATTGCTCTCCTCTTTTCCACCCCTGTTATTTTGTTTGCCTGGAAACAGAACCCGAGGCCTTCTACGTATTGACACCAATCCTCTTTGGACGGCTCGAAGGGGTCAATCCTGCCAAAATGTGGCATATCTGGTGAGTATATCTTCCTTTTCTTCTGCTTAAACAAGATACTCATAGTCACTGGGTGAGAGACAATGCCGGACCCGATTTATCCTCATTGCCAGTTTGTTATGGACTTGATTTTTTTATTAGATTCTTAGTAGGTTTCTTATTAGAAATATTGAACTTTATTTACAGGCTGCAACAGCAGTTACATGCTTCCATCAAGCTCCAAACCTAAAAGCGGAACACCAATCTAAAGTTCCCTGCGTTTAGAGCTGATTCATTCACACTGTCGTCTGATACTATGCAATATAATAAGTTGTAAAGCTACAGTCACTACACTCCTTAAAGCTACAATTACTACATATAGTTACCGCTGTAACGTAGGAAACATGGATGCCAATTTGTGCACAGCAAGCTCCCACAGAGTAATGTGCTAATGACCAGCTAACCTGCTTTTTTTTAAATGATGGTATTTGAGGGATGGATAAATGTTGGCCAGGTCTCCCCTGCTCTTCCTCAAAATAGTGCCATGGGATCTTCTATGTCGACCTGAGAGGGCAGACAGGGCCTCAGTTTAATGTTTCATCCAAAAAGGAGTCCATAATTCACCGGAAGACCAGCATAAAATGGGGATCCACTAATTGTCTGTGGACTTTTCAAGGGATTTCAGTGCCATGGGATTGGCATGAGTGGTATGAGCGCCATTCTGACAGGTCTATTGGGAGTTAGAAGGCCTTGGCAGTTTAGAGTAAACCACAGCTTCGCAAATAAATACAACACTGGAAAACTGAAATTCTGTCCTGAGTCTGAGTTGTCAGACTAAAATGGAATGCCAACACTGGTGACATGAAAAGAAGTTTTCAAAGCTTAGACAGTGGTAAACAGTGGAATTAAATAAATTTAATGTCTCTATTTGTAATTGAAGATGCCATGTTTCCATTCTGTAACAGAATAATGACTCAGTTATTTTGCTCCACCATTGCTGGCTGTGTCTTCAGCTGCTAAGGACCTAAGCTCTGGAATTTGCTCCTGAAACCGGTGTGCCTCTTTACCTCTCTCTGCTCCCCCAAGATTCTCCTTACAATCTACATTTTTCACCGAGCATTTTTTCACCGGCCCTAAGACCTGCCCTTCCATTTCACCGTGTCAAATGTTGCCTGATAATTTCCTGCAATATACCTTGGGACTTTTTACAATGTTGTAGGTCATTGGCTATAAATTATTTTTGGATGGCCTTTCGTCGCGAGAGGTGCTAAAGAAATTGAAACATTTTTCTTAATAGGTGGACGCTGTTGCTATTTTTTACCTGGAAATGGAGAGTGTTTTATTGCAGGATGTGCTATTGGAGGATAGCATGTTATTGTAAGATAGTGTGTTGTTGTAGATAGTGTGTTGTTGCAGGATAGTGTGTCATTGCAGGATACTTTGTTATTGCAGGATAGTATGTTATTACAGGATAGTGTGTTATTGCAGGATGGTGTGTTATTGTAGAATAGTGTGTTATTGCAGGATAGTGTGTTATTACAGGATAGTGTGTTATTGCAGGATAGTGTGTATTGTAGGATAGTGTGCTATTTTAGAATAGTGTGGTTATTACAGGATAGTGTGTCATTGTAAGATAGTGTGTTACGACAGGATAGTGTGTTATTGCATTTTGGTGTGTTATTACAGAATTGTGTGTTATTACAGGATAGTGTGTATAGTAGCATAGTGTGATATTACAGGATAGTGTGTTATTGTAGGATAGTGTGTTATTACAGGATAATGTGTTATTACATGATACTGTGTTATTGTCGGATAGTGCGTATTGTAGGATATTGTGTTATTGTAAGATTGTGTGTTATTACAGGATAGCGTGGTTATTACAGGATAGTGTGTTATTGTAGGATAGTGTGGTTATTGCAGGATAACGTGTTATTGTAGGATAGTGTGTATTGTAGGATTCTGTGTTATTGCAGGAAATTGTGTTATTGTAGGATAGTGTGTATTGTAGGATAGTGTGTATTGCAGGATAATGTGTTATTACAGGATAGCGTGTTATTGTAGGACAGCATGTTAATACAGGATAGTGTGTTATTGTAGGACAGAGCTCTATTGCAGGATAGCTTGTTAATAAAGGATAGTGTGTTATTGTAGGATAGCGTCCTAATACAGGATAGTGTGCTATTGCAGAATAGTGTGTTATTACAGGATAGTGTGCTATTGTAAGATAGTGTCGTTATTGCAGGATAGTGTGTTATTGTAGGATAGTGTGGTTATTACAGGATAGTGTGTTATTACAGGGTATTGTGTAATTGCAGGATAGTGTGTTATTACAGGATAGCGTGTTATTACAGGATAGTGTGGTTATTGCAGGATAGTGTGTCATTACAGGATAGCGTGTTAATACAAGATAGTGTGTTATTATAAGATAGTGTGTAATTGCAGGATAGTGTGTATCACAGGATAGTGTGTTATTACAGGATAGTGTGCTATTGTAAGATAGTGTGTTATTGCAGGATAGTGCGTTATTGTAGGACAGCGCGTATTGCAGGATAGTGTGTTATTGTAGGATAATGTGTTACTACAGGATAGTCTGTTATTGCAGGATAGTGTGTTATTGTAGGATAGTGTGTTATTGCAGGATAGTGTGTTATTGTAGAATAGTGTGTTATTGTGGGATAGTTTGTTACTGTAGGATAGTGTGTTATTGCAGGATAGCGCGTTAATACAGGATGGTGTGTTATTGTAGGATAGTGTGTTATTGTAGGATAGTGCGTATTGCAGGATATTGTGTTATTTCAGGATAGTGTGTTATTGTAGGATAATGTGTTACTACAGGATAGTCTGTTATTGCAGGATAGTGTGTTATTGTAGGATAGAGTGTTATTGCATTTTGGTGTGTTATTACAAAATTGTGTGTTATCACAGGATAGTGTGCATAGTAGGATAGTGTGTTATTGTAGGATAGTGTGTTATTGTAGGATAGTGCGGTTATTGCAGGATAGTGTGCTATTTTAGAATACTGTGGTTATTACAGGATAGTGTGTTATTGTAGGATATTGCGTTATTGTAGGATAGTGTGTTACTACAGCATAGTGTCTATTGCAGGTTAGTATGTTATTGCAGGATAGTATGTTATTACAGGATAGTGTGTTATTGTAGGGTAGTGTGTTATTGCAGGATAGTGTGTTATTACAGTATAGTGTGTTACTACTGGATAGTCTGTTATTATAGCATAGTGTGGTTATTGCAGGATAGTGTGCTATTTTGGAATAGTGTGGTTATTACAGGATAGTGTGTTATTGTAGGATAGTGTGTTATTGTAGAATAGTGTGTTATTACAGGATAGTGAGTTATGACAGGATCGAGTGTTATTGTAGCATAGTGTGGTTATTGCACGATAGTGTGCTATTTTAGAATAGTGTGGTTATTACAGGATAGTGTGTTATTGTAGGATAGTGTGTTATTGTAAGATAGTGTGTTACTACAGGATAGTGTGTTATTGCATTTTGGTGTGTTATTACAGAATTGTGTGTTGTTACAGGATAGTGTCTATAGTAGGATAGTGTGTCATTACAGGATAGAGTGTTATTGCTGGATAGTGTGTTATTGCAGGATAATATGTTATTACAGGAGAGTGTGTTATTGCAGGATAGTGTGTTACTGCTGGATAGTGTGTTATTGTAAGATTGTGCTATTGCAGGATAATGTGTTATTACAGGATAGTGTGTTATTGTAGGATAGTGTGGTTATTGCAGGATAGTGTGCTATTTTAGAATTGTGTGGTTATTACAGGATAGTGTGTTATTGCAGGATAGTGTGTTACTACAGGATAGTGTGTTATTGCAGGATAGTGTGTTATTACAGGATAATGTGTTATTACATGATACTGTGTTATTGTCGGATAGTGCGTACTGTAGGATATTGTGTTATTGTAAGATTGTGTGTTATTACAGGATAGCGTGGTTATTACAGGATAGTGTGTTATTGTAGAATAGTGTGGTTATTGCAGGATAATGTGTTATTGTAGGATAGCGTGTATTGTAGGATAGTGTGTTATTGTAGGAAAGAGTGCTATTGCATGATAGCATGTTAATAAAGGATAGTGTGTTATTGCAGGATAGTGTGCTATTGCAGAATAGTGTGTTAATACAGGATAGTGTGTTATTGAAAGATAGTGTGGTTATTGCAAGATAGTGTGTATTGTAGGATTCTGTGTTATTGTGGGACAGAGTTATTATTGCAGGATAGCGTGTTAATAAAGGATAGTGTGTTATTGCAAGATAGTGTGGTGATTGCAGGATAGTATGCATTGTAGGATAATGTGTATTGTAGGATATTGTGATATTGTAGGGTAGTGTGTATCTCAAGATACTGTGTTATTACAGGATAAAGTGTTATTGTAGAATAGAGTGGTTATTACAGGATAGTGTGTTATTGCAGGATAGTGTGTTATTACAGGATAGTGTGTTATTGTTGGATAGTGCATATTGTAAGATATTGTGTTATTGTAAGATTGTGTGTTATTACGGGATACCGTGGTTATTACAGGATAGTGTGTTATTGTAGGATAGTGTGGTTATTGCAGGATAATGTGTTATTGTAGGATAGCGTGTATTGTAGGATAGTGTGTTATTGTTGGACAGAATGTTATTGCAGGAGAACGTGTTAATAAAGGATAGTGTGTTATTGCAGGATAGCGTCCTAATATAGGATAGTGTATTATTGAGAATAGTGTGTTATTACAGTATAGTGTGTTATTGTATGATAGTGTTGTTATTGCCGCATAGTGTGTATTATAGGATAGTGTGTTATTGTAGGATAGTGTGGTTATTACAGGATAGTGTGTTATTGTAGGGTAGTGTGTTATTGCAGGATAGTGTGTCATTGCAGGATAGTGTGTTATTGTGGGATCGTGTGTTATTGGACGATAGTGTGTTATTGCAGGGTAATGTGTTATTGTAAAATAGTGTGTTATTGCAGGATATTGTGTATTGCAGGATAGTGTGTTATTGTAGGGTAGTGTGTTATTGCAGGATAGTGTGTATTGCAGGGTAATGTGTTATTGTAGAATAGCGTGTTATTGCAGGATATTGTGTATTGCAGGATAGTGTGTATCGCAGGATAGTGTGTTATTGCAGGATAGTGTGTTATTGCAGGATAGTGTGTTTTGTAGGATTCTGTGTTATTGCAGGAAATTGTGTTATTGTAGGATAGTGTGTATTGTAGGATAGTGTGTATTGCAGGATAATGTGTTATTACAGGATAGCGTGTTATTGAAAGATAGTGTGGTTATTGCAAGATCGTGTGTATTGTAGGATTCTGTTTTATTGTAGGACAAAGTTGTTGTTGCAGGATAGCGCACTAATACAGGATAGTGTGTTATTGTAAGATAGTGTGGTGATTGCAGGATAGTGTGCATTGTAGGATAGTGTGTATTGCAGGATAATGTCTTATTGTAGGATACATTGTTATTGCAGGATAGCGTGCTAATACAGGATAGTGTGTTATTGTAGGATAGCGCATTATTGCAGGATAGTGTGTTATTGTAGGATGGTGTGTATTGCAGGATAATGTGTTATTGTAGGTTAAGGTTTTGTTGCAGGATAGTGTGTATCGTAGGATAGAGTGTTATTGAAGGATAGTGTGTATTGCAGGATAATGTGTTACTGTAGGATAGTGTGTTATTGCAGGATAGTGTGTATTGTAGGATTCTGTGTTATTGCAGGAAATTGTGTTATTGTAGGATAGCGTGTACTGTAGGATAGAGTTTTGTTGCAGGATAGTGTGTATTGCAGGATAATGTGTTATTGTAGGATATTGTGTTATTGTAGGAAAGTGAGTATTGTAGGAAAGTGTGTTATTGCAGGATAATATGTTATTACAGGATCGTGTGTTATAACAGGATGGTGTGTTATTGTAGGACAGAGTGTTATTGTACGACAGCATGTTAATATACGATAGTGTGTTATTGAAAGATAGTGTGGTTATTGCAAGATAGTGTGTATTGTAGGATTCTGTGTTATTGTAGGACAGAGTTGTTATTGCAGGATAGCATGCAAATACAGGATATTGTGTTATTGTAAGATAGTGTGGTGATTGCAGGATCGTGTGCATTGTAGGATAGTGTGCCATTGTAGGATTGTGTATATTGTAGGATTGTGTGTCATTGCAGGATCGTGTGTATCGCAGGATAGTGTGTTATTACAGGATAGTGTGTTATTACAGGATAGTGTGTTATTGTAGGATAGTTTGTTACTGTAGGATAGTGTGTTATTGCAGGATAGCGCCTTAATACAGGATAGTGTGTTTTTGTAAGATAGTGTGGTTATTGCAGGATAGTGTGTATAGCAGGATAATGTGTTATTGTAGGATTGTGTGCTATTGCAGGATAGCGTGTTATTGCAGGATAGTGTGTATTGCAGGATAAGGTGCTATTGTAGGATAGTGTGTTATTGCAGGATAGTGTGTATTGCAGGATAATGTGTTATTGTAGGATAGTGTGTTATTGTAGAATGGTGTGTATTGTAGGATAGTGTGTATAGCAGGATAATGTGTTAATACAGGATAGCGTGTTATTGTAGGACAGCATGTTAATACAGGATAGTGTGTTTTTGAAAGATAGTGTGGTTATTGCAAATCGTGTGTATTGTAGGATTCTGTGTTATTGTAGGACAGACTTGTTGCAGGATAGCACGCTAATACAGGATAGTGTGTTATTGTAAGATAGTGTGATATAGTAGGACAGTGTGTATCGCAAGATAGTGTGTTATTACAGGATAGTATGTTATTGTAGGATATTGTGATATTGTAGGATAATGTGTTACTGTAGGATAGTGTGTTAATGCAGGATAGTGTGTATTGTAGGATAGTGAATTATTGCAGGATAATGTGTTATTACTGGATAGTGTCTTATTGTAGGACAGCATGTTATTGCAGTTTAGCATGTTAATACATGATAGTGTGTTATTGAAAGATAGTGTGGTTATTGCAAGATAATGTGTAGGATTCTGTGTTATTGTAGGACAGAGTTGTTATTGCAGGATAGCGTGCTAATACAGGATATTATGTTATTGTAAGATAGTGTGGTGATTGCAGGATAGTGTGCATTGGAGGATAGTGTGTATTGTAGGATAGTGTGTTATTGTAGGATCGTGTATATTGTAGGATTGTGTGTCATTGCAGGATAGTGTGTGTCGCAGGATAGTATGTTATTACAGGTTACTGTGTTATTACAGGATAGTGTGTTATTGTAGGATAGTGTGTTATTGTACGATAGTTTGTTAATGTAGGGTAGTGTGTTATTGCAGGATAGTGCCTTAATACAGGACAGTGTGTTATTGTAAGATAGTGTGGTTATTGCAGGATAGTGTGTATGGTAGGATAGTGTGTTATTGCAGGATAGTGTGTATTGCAGGATAGCATGTTATTACAGAATAGTGTGCGTTGTAAAATAGTGTGTTATTGTAGGATAGTGTGTTATTGTATGTTGGTGTGTTATTTTAGAATAGTGTGTATTGTAGGATAGTGTGTTTTTGCAGAACAGTGTGTTATTGCATGATAGAGTGTTATTATAGGATAGTGTGTTATTGTAGGATATTGTGATATTGTAGGATAATGTGTTATTGTAGAATAGTGTGTTATTACAGGATAGTGTGTATTGCAGGATAGTGTGTTATTACAGGATAGTGTGTTATTGTAGGATAGTGTGTTATTGTAGGATAGTTTGCTACTGTAGGGTAGTGTGTTATTGCAGGATAGTGCCTTAATACAGGATAGTGTGTTATTGTAAGATAGTGTGGTTATTGCAGGATAGTGTATATGGTAGGATGGTGTGTTATTGCAGGATAGTGTGTATTGCAGGATAACATGTTATTACAGATTAGTGTGCATTGTAAAATAGTGTGTAATGTAGCATAGTGTGTTTTTGCAGGACAGTGTGTTATTGCATGATAGAGTGTTATTGTAGGATAGTGTGTTATTGTAGGATATTGTGATATTGTAGGATAATGTGTTATTGTAGGATAGTGTGTTATTGCAGGATAGTGTGTATTGCAGGATAGTGTGTTATTACAGGATAGAGTGTTATTGTAGGATATTGTGATATTGTAGGATAGTGTGTATCGCAGGCTAGTTTTTTATTACAGGATAGCGTGTTATTGTAGGATAGTGTGTTTTTGTACGATATTGTGATATTGTAGGATAATGTGTTATTGTAGGATAGTGTGTATTGTAGGATTCTGTGTTATTGCAGGATATTGTGTTATTGTAGGACAGTGTGTATTGTAGGATAGTGTGTTATTACAAGATAGTGTGTTATTGTATTATAATTTGTTATTACAGGATTGCGTGTTATTGCAGGATTTTGTGTATTGCAGGATAGTGTGTTATTGTATGGCAGTGTGTTACAGGATATTGTTTTATTGTAAGATAGTGTCTATTGCAGGATAGTGTGTTATTACAAGATAGTGTGTTATTGTATTATAATTTGTTATTACAGGATAGTGTGTTATTGCTGGATAGTGTGTTATTACAGGATACTGTGTCATTGTAAGATAGTGTGTCATTGTAGGATAATGTGTAATTGCTGGTTGGTGTGTTATTGCAGATTAGTGTGTTTTGCAGGATAGTGTGTTATTGCAGGATAGTATGTTATTGCAGGATAGTGTTTATTGCAGGATAGTGTGTTATTGTAGAATAGAGTTTATTGCAGGATAGCGTGTTATTGCAGGATAATGTGTATTGTAGGATGGTGTGTATTGTAGGATAGTGTGTTTTTGCATGACTGTGTGTTATTACAGGATAGTTTGTTTTTGTATTGCAGGTGAATGTGTTATTGTAAGATAGTGTGTATTGCAGGATAGTGTGTTATTGTAGGATAGTTGGTATTTTAGGATAGTGTGTTATTGCAGGATAATATGTATTGTAGGATGGTGTGTATCGTACGATATTGTGTTATTGTAGGATAGTGTGTTATTGCAGGATAGTGTGTATTGTAGGATAGTGTGTTATTGCAGGATAATGTGTTATTCCAGGATAGTGTCTTATTGTAGGACAGCATGTTATTGCAGGATAGCCTGTCAATATACGATAGTGTGTTATTCAAAGATAGTGTGGTTATTGCAAGATAGTGTGTATTGTAGGATTCTGTGTTATTGTAGGACAGAGTTGTTATTGCAGGATAGCGTGCTAATACAGGATATTATGTTATTGTAAGATAGTGTGGTGATTGCAGGATAGTGTGCATTGTAGGATAATATGTATTGTAGGATAGTATGTTATTGTAGGCTCGTGTATATTGTAGGATTGTGTGTCATTGCAGGATAGTGTGTATCGCAGGATAGTATGTTATTGCAGGCTAGTGTGTTATTACAGGTTAGTGTGTTATTGTACGATAGTGTGTTATTGTAGGATAGTTTGTTAATGTAGGATAGTGTGTTTTTACAGGATAGCGTGTTATTGTAGGATAGTGTGTTATTGTAGGATAGTTTGCTACTGTAGAGTAGTGTGTTATTGCAGGATAGCGCCTTAACACAGGATAGTGTGTTATTGTAAGATAGTGTGGTTATTGCAGGATAGTGTATATGGTAGGTTGGTGTGTTATTGCAGGATAGTGTGTATTGCAGGATAGCATGTTATTACAGAATAGTGTGCATTGTAAAATAGTGTGTAATGTAGCATAGTGTGTTTTTGCAGGACAGTGTGTTATTGCATGATAGAGTGTTATTGTAGGATAGTGTGTTATTGTAGGATATTGTGATATTGTAGGATAATGTGTTATTGTAGGATAGTGTGTTATTACAGGATAGTGTGTATTGCAGGATAGTGTGTTATTACAGGATAGAGTTTTATTGTAGGATATTGTGATATTGTAGGATAGTGTGTATCGCAAGCTAGTTTGTTATTACAGGATAGCGTGTTATTGTAGGATAGTGTGTTTTTGTATGATATTGTGATATTGTAGGATAATGTGTTATTGTAGGATAGTGTGTATTGTAGGATTCTGTGTTATTGCAGGATATTGTGTTATTGTCGGATAGTGTGTATTGTAGGATATTGTGTTATTGCAGGATAGTGTGTATTGCAGGATAATGTGTTATTGCAGGATAGTGTGTATTGCAGGACAATGCGTTATTGAAGGATAGTGTGTTATTGCAGGATAGTGTGTTATTGCAGGATAGTGTGTATTGCAGGATAAGGTGTTATTGTAGGATAGTGTGTTATTGCAGGATAGTGTGTATTGCAGGATAATGTGTTATTGTAGGATAGTATGTTATTGCAGGATAGTGTGTTATTGCAGGATAGTGTGTATTGTAGGATTCTGTGTTATTGCAGGAAATTTTGTTATTGTAGGATAGTATGTATTCTGGGATAGTGTGTATTACAGGATAATGTCTTATTACAGGATAGCGTGTTATTGTAGGACAGCATGTTAATACAGGATAGTGTGTTATTGAAAGATAGTGTGTTTATTGCAAGATAGTGTGTATTGTAGGAGTCTGTGTTATTGTAGGACAGAGTTGTTGTTGCAGGATAGCGCGCTAATACAGGATAGTGTGTTCTTGTAAGATGGTGTGGTGATTGCAGGATAGTGAGCATTGTAGGATAGTGTGTATTGCAGGATAATGTCTAATTGTAGGCTACAGTGTTATTGCAGGATAGCGTGCTAATACAAGATAGTGTGTTATTGTACGATAGTGTGCATTGTAGGATAGTGCATTATTGCAGGATAGTGTGTTATTGTAGGATGGTGTGTATTGCAGGATAATGTGTTATTGTAGGATAGAGTTTTGTTGCATGATATTGTGTATTGTAGGATAGAGTGTTATTGCAGGATACTGTGTATTGCAGGATAATGTGTTATTGTAGGATAGTGTGTTATTGCAGGATAGTGTGTTATTGCAGGATAGTGTGTATTGTAGGATTCTGTGTTATTTCAGGAAATTGTGTTATTGTGGGATAGTGTGTATTGTAGGATAGAGTTTTGTTGCAGGATACTTTGTATTGCAGGATAATGTGTTATTGTAGGATATTGTGTTATTGTAGGATAGTGAGTATTGTTAGGATAGTGTGTTATTGCAGGATAATGTGTTATTACAGGATAGTGTGTTATAACAGGATGGTGTATTATTGTAGGACAGAGTGTTATTGTACGAAAGTGTGTTAATACAGAATAGTGTGTTATTGAAAGATAGTGTGGTTATTGCAAGATAGTGTGTATTGTAGGATTCTGTGTTATTGTAGGACAGAGTTGTTATTGCAGGATAGCGTGTTAATACAGGATAGTGTGTTATTTCAAGATAGTGTGGTGATTGCAGGATAGTGTGTATTGTAGGATACTGTGTTATTGCAGGATAGTGTGTTATTGTAGATGGTGTTTTATTACAGGATCGTGTGTATTGCAGGGTAGCGTGTTATTACAAGTTACTGTGTTATTGTAAGGTAATGTGTTATTGTAGGATGGTTGTGTTATTGCAGGGTAGTGTGTATTGCAGGATAGTGTGTTATTGACGGAAATTGTGTATCGCAGTATGTGTGTTATTGCAGTATAGTGTGCATTGCAGGATAATGTGACTTGTAGGATTCTGTGTTTTTGCAGGATATTGTGTTATTGTAGGATAGTGTGAATTGCAGGGCAGTGCCTATTGCAGGATAGTGTGTACTGCAGGATAGTGTGTTATTGCAGTATAGTGTGTTATTGTACCATGTTGTGTTATTACAGGCTATTGTGTTATTATAAGATAATGTGTATTGAAGGATAATGTGTATTGCAGGATACTGTGTATTGCAGCATAATGGTTTATTACGGGATATTGGGTTATTGTAGGATACAGTATTATTGTAGGATAGTGTTTTATTGCAGTATAGTGTGTTATTACAGGTTACTGTGTTATTGTAAGATAGTGTGTCACTGTAGGAGTAGTGCATTATTTTAGGACGGTGTGTTATTGCAGGGTAGAGTGTATTGCAGGATAGTGTGCTATTGTATGTTGGTGTGTTATTGCAGGATAGTGTGTTATTGTAAGATAGGTGTGTGATTGCAGGATAGTGTGTTATTGCACGATATTGTGTTATTGTAAGATAGGTGTGTTATTGTAGGATAATGTGTTATTACATTATGCTGTGTTATTGCACTATAGTGTGTATTGCAGGATAGTGTGTATTGCAGGATAGTGTGTTTTTGTAAGATAGTGTATACAACAGGATAGTATGTTATTGCAGGATAATGTGTATTGTAGGACAGTGTATTATTGCAGGATCGAGTGTTATTATAGGATTGTATCTTATTGCAGGACTGTGTTTTATTGCAGGATAGTCTGTTTTTGCAGGATAGTGTGTATTGTAGGATTGTGTGTTATTGTAGGACAGAATGTTATTGCAGGATAGTGTGTATTGTACGATAGTGTGTTATTGCGGGAAAGTGTGTTATTGCATGTTGGTGTGTTATTGCAGGATAGTGTGTTATTGTAGATAGTGTGTTATTACAGGATCGTGTGTATTGCTGTATGGTGTGTTACTGCAGGATAGTGTGTGTATTGCAGGATAGTGTGTTATTGCAGGATGGTGTGTACTGCAGGATAGTGTGTTTTTGTAGATAGTGTGTACTACAGGATAGTATGTTATTGCAGGATAGTGTGTATTGTAGGACAGTGTGTTATTGCAGAATTGAGTGTTATTATAGGATTGTGACTTATTGCAGGACCGTATGTTATTACAGGATAGTCTGTTTTTGAAGGATAGTGTGTATTGTAGGATTGTGTGTTATTGTAGGACAGAATGTTATTGCAGGATAGTGTGTATTGTAGGTTAGTGTGTTATTGCGGGAAAGTGTGTTATTGTATGTTGGTGTGTTATTGCAGGATAGTGTGTTATTGTAGACAATGTGTTATTACAGGACCATGTGTATTGCAGGATTGTGTGTATTGTAGGATAGTGTGTTATTGCAGGATAGTGTGTTATTAAAGGATAGTGTGTTATTGCAGGATAGTGTGCGTTGTAGGATAGTGGTTTATTGCAGAATAGTGTGTATTGCAGGATAATGTGTTATTGTAGGATAGTGTGTATTGCAGGATGGTGTGTTATTGTAGGACAGAATGGTATTACAGGATAGTGTGTTATTGCAGGATAGTGTGTATTGCAGCATAGTGTGTATTGCAGGATAATGTGTTATTGTAGGATAGTGTGTATTGTAGGATGGTGTGTTATTGTAGGACAGAATGGTATTGCAGGATAGTGTGTTATTGCAGGAAAGTGTGTATTGTCGCGTAATGTGTATTGCAGGATAGTGTGTTATTAAAGGATAATCTGTTATTGCTGGATAGTGTGCATTGTAGGATAGTGTTTTATTGCAGGATAGTGTGTTATTGTAGGATAGCATGTATTGCAATATGGTGTGTTATTGTAGGATAGTGTGTATTGTAGGATGGTGTGTTATTGCAGGATAGTGTATTATTGTAGGATAGTGTGTATTGTAGGATTGTGTGTTATTGTAGGATAGTGTGTTATTGTAGGATAGTGTGTATTGCAGGATAAGGTGTTATTATAGGATAGTGTGTATTGTAGGATGGTGTGTTATTGCAGGATAGTGTGTTATTGTAGGATAGTGTGTATTGTTGGATTGTGTGTTATTGCAGGACAGAATGGTATTGCAGGATAGTGTGTGTTGTAGGATAGTGTGTTATTGTAGGACAGAATGGTATTGCAGGATAGTGTGTATTGTAGGATAGTGTGTTATTGTAGGACAGAATGGTATTGCAGGATAGTGTGTATTGCAGGATAGTGTGCTATTGCGGGATAGTGTGTTACTGTATGTTGGTGTATTATTGCAGGAAAGTGTGTTATTGTAAGATAGGTGTGATATTGTAGGATAGTGTGTTATTGCAGGATAGTGTGTTATTGTAGATAGTGTGTTATTACAGGATTGTGTATATTGCAGTATGGTGTGTTATTGCAGGGTATAGTGTATTGCAGGATAGTGTGTTATTGCAGGATAGTGTGTATTGTAGGATTGGGTGTCAGTGCAGGATATTGTGTTATTGTAGGATAATGTGTTATTGCAGGATAGTATGTCATGTAGGAAAGCGTGTTAATACAGTAAAGTGTGTGTGTGTCCTACAAGATAGTGTGTTATTACAAGATAGTTTGTTATAACAGGAAAGTGTGTTATTGTAGGATAGAGTGTTATTGCAATATAGCGTGTTAATACAGGATAGTGTGTTATTGAAAGATGGTGTGGCTATTGCAGGATAGTGTATATTGTAGGATTGTATATTATTGTAAGATAGAATGTTATTGCAGGATAGTGTGTATTGTAGGATAGTGTGTTAATGCAGAATAGTGTGTTATTGTATGTTGGTGTGTTATTGCAGGATAGTGTGTTATTGCAGATAGTGTGTTATTACAGGACCGAGTGTATTGCAGTATGCTGCGTTATTGCAGGATAATGTGTTATTGCAGGATAGTGTGTATTGTAGGATTGTGTGTTATTGCAAGATACTGTGTTATTGTAGGATAGTGTGTATTGCAGGATAATGTGTATTGCAGGATACTGTGTATTGCAGGATAGTGTGTTATTATAGGATAGTGGGTTATTGTAGGATAGAGTAGTATTGTAGGATAGTGTGTTATTGCAGTATAGTGTGTTATTACAGGTTTCTGTGCTATTGTAAGATAGTGTGTCATTGTAGTATTGCGTTATTGTAGGACAGTGTGTTAGTGCAGGATAGTGTGTATTGCAGAATAGTGTGTATGGCAGTATGATGTGTTATTGCAGCATAGTGTGTATTGTAGGATAGAGTGTTATTGCAGGATAGTGTGTATAGAAGGATAGTATGTTATTGCAGGATCGTGTGTTATTGTATGTTGGTGTGTTATTGCAGGATATTGTGTTATTGTGTATAGTGTGTTATTGTAGGAGAGTCTGTATTTTAGGATAGTGTGTTATTGCAGGACCGAGTGTATTGCAGTATGCTGCGTTATTGCAGGATAATGTGTTATTGCAGGATAGTGTGTATTGTAGGATTGTGTGTTATTGCAAGATACTGTGTTATTGTAGGATAGTGTGTATTGCAGGATAATGTGTATTGCAGGATACTGTGTATTGCAGGATAGCGTGTTATTATAGGATGGTATGTTATTGTTGGATATTGTGTATTGGACGATAGCGTGTTATTGCAGGATATTGTGTATTGCAGGATAGTGTGTTATTGTATGGTGGTGTGTTACAGGATATTGTGTTATTGTAAGATAGTGTCTATTGCAGGATTGTGTGTTATTACAAGATAGTGTTTTATTGTATTATAATTTGTTATTACAGGATAGTGTGTTATTATTGGATAGTGTGTTATTACAGGATTGCGTGTTATTGCAGGATTTTGTGTATTACAGGATATTGTGTTATTGTAAGATAGTGTCTATTGCAGGATAGTGTGTTATTACAAGATAGTGTGTTATTGTATTATAATTTGTTATTACAGGATAGTGTGTTATTGCTGGATAGTGTGTTATTACAGGATACTGTGTCATTGTAAGATAGTGTGTCATTGTAGGATAATGTGTAATTGTTGGTTGGTGTGTTATTGCAGATTAGTGTGTATTGCAGGATAGTGTGTTATTGCAGGATAGTATGTTATTGCAGGATAGTGTGTATTGCAGGATAGTGTGTTATTGTAGAATAGAGTTTATTGCAGGATAGCGTGTTATTGCAGGATAATGTGTATTGTAGGATGGTGTGTATTGTAGGATAGTGTGTTTTTGCATGACTGTGTGTTATTACAGGATAGTGTGTTTTTGTATTGCAGGTGAATGTGTTATTGTAAGATAGTGTGTATTGCAGGATAGTGTGTTATTGTAGGATAGTCTGTATTTTAGGATAGTGTGTTATTGCAGGATAATATGTATTGTAGGATGGTGTGTATTGTAGGATAGTGTGTTTTTGCAGGACTGTTTGTTATTACAGGATAGTGTGTTTTTGTATTGCAGGTTAGTGTGTTATTATAAGATAGTGTGTATTGCAGGATAGTGTGTTATTGCAGGATAGTGTGTTATTGAATGATAATGCGTTATTGTAGGATAGTGTGTTATTGCTGGCTATTGTGTATTGTACGATAGTGTGTTATTGCAGGATATTGTGTTATTGTGGATAGTGTGTTATTGTAGGGTAGTCTGTATTTTAGGATAGTGTGTTATTGAATGATAATGCGTTATTGTAGGATGGTGTGTTATTGCTGGCTATCTTGTATTGTACGATATTGTGTTATTGCAGGATAGTGTGTATTGCAGGATAGTGTGTTATTGCAAGATAGTGTGTATTGCAGGATAGTGTGTATTGCAGGTTAGTGTGTATTGCAGGATAGAATGTATTGCAGGATAGTGTGTTATTGCAGGATAATGTCTATTGTAGGATGGTGTGAATTGTAGGGTAGTGTGTTATTGCAGGATTGTGTTTTATTACAGGTTAGTGTCTTATTGCAGGACCGTGTGTTATAATAGGATAGTGTGTTTTTTTATTGCAGGATAGTGTGTTATTGTAAGATAGTGTGTATTGCAGGATAGTGTGTTATTGTAGGACTGTGTATATTGCAGGATAGTGTGTTACTGTAAGATAATGTGTTTTGTAGGATAGTGTGTATTGTAGGATAATGTGGTATTGTAGGATAGTGTTTTATTGTAAGATAGTGTGTATTGTAGGATAATGTGGTATTGTAGGATAGTGTGTTATTGTAAGATAGTGTGTTTTGTAGGACAGTGTGTTATTGTAAGATAGAGTGTTTTGTAGGATAGTGTGTTATTGTAAGATAGTGTGTTAATGTAAGATAATGTGTTTTGTAGGATAGTGTGATATTGTAGGATAATGGATCAAATTTTCAGTTCAGGGTCATTGCCACTTTGTCCAATGCTTTTCAGGCTGAAAGCTACCCACTTGCCTGGATATGTTTTAAAAAGCCAGATGTCCGATCCACGATGCAGGATAACTCCCTGAGCACCGGAATCCTCACAGAGAGCAGTGAAGAGAATTAACTTAGACGCTACAGCCACTTTTTAACGGCGCAAACCGTTTTAATCTAAGTATAAGTGTCCACTGTCAACATTAGGGAACGTCTGGTGGATGAATGCTATTGAATGGGTGAGTGGGTGAATGAGTGGATGGTAAGGATGATGGGGTTGGTAGGTTGGCAAGCTAAGTGGGCAAATCAGTAGGGTGATAGGTGGGTGAGGTGGTAGATGGGTAGGGTAGCAGGTGAGTAGGGTAGCAGCTGGGTAGGGTGGTAGGTTTGCAAGTAGCACTGTGGGTGTACCTACAAACATGGACTGCAGTAGTTCAAGAGGGTAGCTCACCACCACCTTCTCAAGGGCAATTAGGAATTGGCAATAAAGTCTGGCCTCGTGACATCCACTGCACATGAATTAATTAAAAAGGAAAATGTGGTTAGGTTGATATGTTTGCTCGGGTCTTAGGGTGTTAGGGTGGCAGATGGATACAGTCATAAATGGGTAGAGTGGTAGGGTGAGGTGGGTAGTTGGGTGAGGGTGGTAGGTTGGTCATGGGATAGTCAGGTCGGATTGGGACGGGTTGTCAGGGACTAGTCAGGTCTGGCCAGGGCAGGTGGTCAGGTGCTGGGGTCTAGTCAGGTAAGGTCGGGTGGAGCTGGTCAGGTGGTAGGAGCTGGTCATGTTGGGTCAGGGGTAGCCGGGTGGGTCAGGGAGGTAGTCAGAGTGGAGGGGGCGGGTGCGGAGTTGGGGGTTTAAGTGTGTGTGATTGGGGAGTCAGTTGTATAATTACTCTCAGGAGTTAATCCAAGATAATCCAAAACAAACAACCAGATCTTCCTCACGAACAGTAAAGGTCAGGTGATTTTTGGGAAGAGGCCTGCTTGTTGACATCGCCAGGGTGGATTTATGACCTTTTTAAATAAAATAAAAAATCCCAGGTCGGCATCAAAATGTACAGAGAATGCCATGTCCTTCCATTTTGTAAAAGGAAATTTCAGTCTTGAGAGATATGATTCCAACAACAGTGTGAGGCAAGGGGAATGTGAGACTAAACCACCCCTTCCCTAGCGTGGTCTCATGTACCGTAGTGACAAATGACAAAAAACAATGGGGGAGGGCTGGTCAGTTGGGTTATTACCCAATCTTCCAGCCAATGGGCATTGGTGCTTGGTGTCAGGGCCACTACAAGTGGAGTTTTAAAATGGGCATACTGAGTTTATAATGCACTGCATTGTGTGGGTCTGAATCATACAGGCTAGGACCATCCCTGTTGTGGTCCCTCATTTATGCCCAATTAGATATTCCCAGCTAAACGTGTCAAAGGGGGGCATGCGACAATGCTCAGTTCCCTTGGCAATGGAAGAGAAAGTTACATTGGGCTGCGATGGGGTCAAAGGGCAAACCAAATTCATTGGCCAAGCAGTTTCCCACAGTCATTGCCTATTGGCCACACAGACAGAATGGCCATGGGGTTTGAGTGACTGGAGGAGGGGGGGGGGGATGCATGATGGCGTGGGGAGCCATAACACAACATGGATTGGCTGCACATGGAGGGGATGGTGGTAAGAGGGAAGGAAATTCAGGAAAGGAGCATGAGCATTGGTAGAAAGAGGGAAAAGAAAAAGGAGAGCACTATTCTGTCAGCGGAAAGAAGACGATGCAGGAATCTTGGTGGATTTTGTTTCCATTGAGTCAAAAATAGGGCACCTTGAGTACTTATAAAATTGAACAAATTGAATATGGTTCACCCTCATGCCAGATTGCAAGAGAGATAAAAGGAGAATGGGATCGGTTAGACACCGCACAGTCTTTTGGAGTTAACTTTTCCTGTGAGGAAAAATTACATTTTTTGTTGTGTGATGTAAAATAACCAAAGTGAGTAGTTGCTGAGAATAACGACAGATGTAAGGACAGATGGAAAAGATCATCCGTGGAGGATGACAAACATTCTCAAAGAAAATTGGCACCGGCACACCAGCCAATCTTCTCAGCTTCGTTCAATGGCTGTTCTCCCAGCTGTAACCCTCCAGTGTGGTAGAGTTGGATTAACCAGCTCTTGGCCATCTATTCATTTCTGGTTATCTGCTGTTATATTCCCATCTTTCCTGTTTGAACTAGGGTTGCCAGCCCTCCAGGATTGGCCTGTCATCTCCAGGAGTTGGTGATCAATCTCCAGGGCACTGTTTGTGCGCAATCCTGGAGAAAAATCATCGGGACATTAAACACAATTCCTTTGTTTGTCCTTTTCTTTAAACATTTCTCTTTACCAGATTTAAAAATATTGAAAATGGGCAAAAAGGCTGTTTGGCCGACAGTCAAGTGTCAACGAATTGGGCAATGAGTCTTTTTGCTTCCCAATTGGTGTAGGAAGGCCGTGAGTCACAAGGATGGATGTGTTGGGCTGACCAATGGCTGGACCGTGGGGGCAAGTCATGCGATGAAATCTGATTTAATCACAGTTGGCAACCCTGGTTTGAACCCCTTCATATAATTTTGTAAGCAAGTCCTGCAGAAATGCCTTAAGAGGCAAGGCAATGGGGAGTTTTTAACTCGGGGGTCAATTAGAACCTTACATTGGATGAAAAAGAAATAACTTTATTAATTTTGCCCACTGTTTTATATACTGAAGCATAGCCTGTGCTCACAAACTCCACCTGGCGGACTTCTGGATAGAGTTTTCTAGATTCAAACCCATTAATTAATAGATCAATAACTTAACAGTTACTTAATATTATCAGGCACTAATTGTTCAGGGAATGTCTCTAAATTACATGCTTAAGTTATTACGAAACACCACTGGATTAACGGAACATCTATAAATGCTACTATAATATACTTACAACTGAAATTATTTTCTTTAATAAGAAGTTTATCGTTTCCGTATCTGTGTTTCCTGATGTGGAGAGATTACTAATTCTATTCAAGAATTCAATGAATTTTCACCAGCACCCAGTGCCATGCCCTCATCTGGTAACACCAGTTTCTCGATCTTTATATTAATGAATACGTTGCCAAACTGTAGAATGGATAAGAGATTGTGAGGTCATTATCGCATTTGTGGGAGCTTATTCTACTGAAAGACGGGACCTCTGACAGTGCAGTACTCCCTTAGATATTGCACTGGAGCAGGACTTGAATTCACAACCTACTGACTCACACAAGCGTGCTTTCATTGAGTAAGTATGACAAGAGGAGAAACCAGCAACCTCTGATTACTATATCAGATGGAAGAGCTGTGTGTGTGTGTGTGTGTGGATACAATTTTAGCTGCAACTACCTATAGTCAAATATCCTGTGACATTCCTGTTGGGCTCATACATGAAGAATGGTTGCTAGGCTGGGGCTCTAAACAGTGCCTAACACCCGTTGAAGGAACTTTTAGCACAGGAGGTTTAAATGGGATTATTTTCACAAGTATTTGATTATCACACAGTTATCTGGCCAAATGAAAATTGGCTGATTTGACTGTTTAGTGCTGAGAATCTCCGCCACTTGACTTTGGGACATTGTATATTCTTTCTTCACATGATGTGGCTGTGCAATATTACAGCTTTCTGCCCCTCAGTTGTGTCATATCGCACGCACACACACACACAAACACAAACACATGCACACACGCACACAAGCACACAAACACATGCACACAAACACACACAAACACACAAACATATGCACACAAACACACACATAAACACACACACCACACAAACACACACGCACAAACACACACGCACACACAAGCACACACAAACACACACACACACAAACACACATGCACAAACACACACGCACAAACACACACGCACACAAGCACACACAAACACACAAACACGCAAACATAAACACGCACACAAACACACACACAAACACACTCACACAAACACACACGCACACAAACACACATGCACAAACACACATGCACACACAAACACACAAACACACACACAAACACACACACCAAACACACATGCACAAACACACACGCACACAAACACACACATGCACACAAACACACACACACAAGCACACACACACACAAGCACACACACACATGCACACAAACACACACACATGCATACAAACACACACACAAAAACATACACACACACAAACACACACACACACACACAAACACACACGCACACACACACAAACACACACACACGCATGCACACACACAAACACACACACACACACACACGCACACAAACACACACACAAGCACACACACAAACACACGCACACACACACACACAAACACACGCACACACACACAAACACACGCACACAAACACACGCACACAAACACACGCACACACACACACACACAAACACACGCACACAAACACAGATTCCTAAACTTTGCAACATTCAGGATTGAATACCTCTTAGCTGACAGACACCCATTGTTGACTTATCCAGACAGTGTGTCACTGTGAGGGAGTGCGTGTGTATAGGAAGGAGTCTGCCTCTCTGCCACTAAAAATTTTTGATTGTTCATTGAATAAATGTCAAAGAGCAGTAAATGATTTAAATAAGTAATGAAGGAGAGAGCCACTCAGTCCATTTGATCAAACACAAATATGCCCCTGTATGGGGTAAAGGGTTCCCCCTACCATGTGGTTTAAATAATTGAGGGAATCAGAACAAACGAAAGCAGCACGTTTACAGAACCTCTCTGGCTGACGTCAGACAAGAAGGCTCTGTGCTGAAATCAATACTGAAAGCTTTCAGTAAATCTGAGTCAAACTCTTTTAACTCATTCACAACCACACCTACTTCAACAGGAAAAGCTCAGAGGCCATTTGGCCCATTGAGTCTACTCTCATTTTATTACCAATTTTTCAAATCCTAATTCCTGCCCTTTTCTCAAAACCCATTCCTCTGAGGTAAGTATCTATTGCTATGGGTGGGGGGTGGGGGTTGGGTGGTTGGGGGGGGTGGGGTCAGGTAGTCAGTGTGAGGGTGGAGGGTAACATGGTGGGGGGTGGCTGGAGCTGGGGAATCCCATGGGGGGTTGCGAGAGGCGGTACCATAGTTACCCAGGATTTTGAAGTGGTTTTAATTCTTCTGACATTCCCCGGGTAACGATTACTGTAAGACAGCTGGAACCAACCAAAGTTTGCAATTTAAATTGTACGTTCAGGCGGTAAAAAAGGCAAATGGTATGTTGGCCTTCATAGCCAGAAAATTCGAGTACAGGAGCAGGGATGTCTTGCTGCAATTATACTGGGCCTTGGTGAGACCACACCTGGAATATTGTGTGCAGTTTTGGTCTCCTTATCTGAGGAAGGATGTTCTTGCTATAGAGGGAGTGCAGCGAAGGTTTACCAGACTGATTCCTGGGATGGCGGGACTGACATAGGAGGAGAGATTGAGTCGATTAGGATTATATTCGCTGGAGTTCAGAAGAATGAGGGAGGATCTCAGAGACACCTATAAAATTCTAACAGGACTAGACAGGGTAGATGCAAGAAGGATGTTCCCGATGGTGGGGGAGGCCAGAACCAGGGGTCACAGTCTGATGATACGGGGTAGACCATTTAGGGCTGAGATGAGGAGAAATTTCTTCACCCAGAGAGTGGTGAGCCTGTGGAATTCACAACCACAGAAAGTAGTTGAGACCCAAAACATTGTATGTTTTCAAGAAGGAGTTAGATATAGCTCTTGGAGAGAAAGGGATTGAAGGATATGGGGAGAAAGCGGGAGCAGGCTATTGAGTTGGATGATCAGCCATGGTCGTAATGAATGCGGAGCTGGCTCGAAGGGCCGAATGGCCTACTCCTGCTCCTAGTTTCTATGTTTCTATGGTTCCGATTGCAAGGAAATTGCCCAATGAAAGTTTGAACTTCCTGGGTAATGCCTTGCAATCCTTACCTGAGAATTTCCTGGGGTAGGAGAGGGCGATTCCCCAGCGCATCTTTGGGGTACCCCCACAGCCCCACCCCC
Organism: Carcharodon carcharias; assembly: GCF_017639515.1. Lineage (NCBI taxonomy): Eukaryota > Metazoa > Chordata > Chondrichthyes > Lamniformes > Lamnidae > Carcharodon > Carcharodon carcharias. Next base: position 108,688,929 of record NC_054483.1, on the reverse strand, counting down.
AATTATGAGGCCCCAGAGCTCGGAAGTTACGGGCCAATGTGGGAAAGTGTAGATGAGGCTGAAAGTCAATCATGGCCTTAACGATTGGCACAACAGATTCGAAGGGCAGATCGGCCTAATCCTGCTCACATTTCTTATGTTCTCATGGGGAGATACTGAAGGTATCGGTCCAAATGGATTCAAGTGTCAACTGAATGTCTTTTTGGAATGAAACGACACTGAGCGGTCTGGTGAAAAGAGGGGGTTTTGAATTAATTCAAGAAAAAAAAGGATGGACTTATTGAGCTTTAAAGGTTTCTTAAAAACTCTTTTGCTGAAATTATAAAGGAACCTTGTCATCCCTCTCTGGGTGGAGGAGAGCCAAAAAAATCATCCTGCACTGTTACTCCTGATCATTTCCCTGTTGAAGACAAGCATGACCCAGACCTCCCTGTCGCTTGCCATTTTAACACTCCACCCTGCTCTCATGCCCACATGTCCGTCCTTGGCCTGCTGCATTGTTCCAGTGAAGCTCAAAGCACACTGGAGGAACAGCACCTCATCTTCCGACTAGGCACTTTACAGCCTTCCGGACTGAATAGTGAGTTCAACAACTTCAGATCATGAACTCTCTCCTCCATCCCCACCCCCTTTCTGTTTATTCCCCCTCCTTTTTGTTTTTTCCAATAATCTATATAGATTTTTCTTTTCCCACCTATTTCCATTATTTTTAAATGTATTTCCACCCATTGTTTATCTCTACCTTTTAGCCCTTTTAGTATTCCTTCACCCCACCCCACTAGAGCTATCTGTACCTTGTCTGTCCTGCTTTCTACTCTTAATTAGCACATTCCTTTAGATAATATCACCACCTTCAACACCTCTTTGTCCTTTTCTCTGTGACATCTTTTGGTTATCTCCACCTATTACTGGCTGCTTGTCCCAACAAACCACACCCCCCCCCCTTAAACCAGCTTATATTTCACCCCTTTCCTATTTTTACTTAGTTCTGTTGAAGGGTCATGAGGACTCGAAATTTCAACTGTGTTCCTCTCTGCCGATGCTGCCAGACCTGCTGAGTTTTTCCAGGTATTTCTGTTTCTGTTTTTGTTTTGGATTTCCAGCATCCGCAGTTTTTTAGCTTTTATCCCTGTTGAAAAGTCTGACTGTGTGGAAAATGGGTGAGCTCAGGATTGGCTGTGGCACCCCTTACAGGCAAGTAGTCAAATAACACCGTCTAGACACATACATACCTTTGGGACGAGATACTGCAGTCAGCAGTGGAGCTGCTGGCCCTACCAGCAACAAACGCTGGCTTTGCCAGCCATGCCCACATTCCACGAAAGAATTTTTAAAAAGCTGTCTCCAGGCAAGACAGCTTCAAGAGCGGAGATGGAGGGGGGGTGGGTAGAAAGATCTGGTCATTATTTCCATTGGAGTGGGCGAGGGTTGAACTAGAAGAGATAAATTTCAGCTCACCATCCACAGGAGGAAGAGAGTGATGTTATTTTTTTCACCAGAGGATTGTTAGGATGTCGGGGGTGCAGCTGCAGAAACAGCGAAGGCAAGTAGGAGCCAAGTGGATAAATACTTGAAAAAGGGAAACAATTAAAGGGTCTGGGGAAAGAGTTGGGGAACTGAGTTAAGTGGATGGGTCTTTCAGGGTGTCAGCAGAGGCTGGATAGGCCATCAACCTCTTGCGATGCTGCACATTTCTGTTGTGGGTCATTTTAACACCTCACCGAATGGGAAGCCCCATGGGATCAGGGGGTCACTGGCTCTGACCCCACCCAACCTGCTCTCTGTAACTCCAACGGAGAGTGAAACCAAGGAGGATTTCACCCCAGTCAGTTTCCCAAAGGGCAGGTTAGCCGAGCGCTGCTCACTATGATCAACACCTATTGTCTTCGTGGATAAAGCTACATTTTGGGACAGTAACAACAACAACATGCATTTGTATAGCACCTTTAATGTAGCAATGTGCCCCAAGGTGCTTCAGACAACGATTGACACCGAGCCAAAGAGGGAAACATTGGGACATACGTCCTAAACCCAGTGAAAGATACAGGTTTCAAGGGGCGGCTTAAAGGGGCAGAAAGAGACAGAGGGCAAAGAGTTTTAGGGAGGTCATTTAGGCTTACGGTGTTGATGGCTGAAGGCAAGGCTGTCCAAAGTGGAGCAAAAGAAACCATGCAAGTGGCTCGGTGATGGGTTTGGTGGTCATTGGGTGGAATTTTCCATGCCCGCTGGCATCGGGTATCATGGTGGGCATGAGTGGACAATATGGCGGGAAGGCCAAAAATCGCTTTCACGACATCATGAAACCAGTTCGTGATCGTCGGCTGCGCCCATCAATGGTGGGCTTCATCTCCCACCATTGGATGCCGGAGACCTCAGTACAAGCTCTGCTCGCCGGAATCATCCTCCCACTCTGAATCATCCGGCCACATCGGTGTGATTGAAATCCAATGTGTTACCCAACTGTATGTAGGCAGCGTGCACCTGGCGCGCCGCACTTCACTCGGGACTTCGAGGTTTGTTTGCCTACCTTGCTTCGGACAGCACTCGCCGTCATCAGCGCCAGGCTTGGCAGTCAGCACCGCATCACTTCTATGGGCGGGTCTTTATCTACCAGACCAGCCGTAAGGCGGGGGTGGTGGCTTTTCAATGGCTGCAGGGCTGGGGCTTGTTTGGGGAAGGGGGAGAAGTGGCCTCAGGCAAGGGAAGGGGCTGCAGGACGAGTGCTGTACTGGGGAAGGAGGGTATCCCAGGGTGTGTGTGTGGGGGGGGGGCACATGTTTATCTGTGCAAGTGGCCTCAAGAGGGCTGAGGAGGCAGCCGCCAGAGGAGTTGAGGTCAGATGGATATATGAGGGCAGGTGTGTGAGAGAGAGGGTGGTGATGTCCCTTGAGTTGGCAGGGAGTAAGGTGCCACTGGATGTGTGATGGCCTTGTGAGTGTGTGAGTTTAGAGTGAGGAGATGGATGCCTTACCCTGGTGGCATGGATGAGGCCATTCATCCGTTTCCCGCACTGGATGGCTGACCTCTTGTGTGCAGCATTGGCACTGACCACCTCTGCCACCGCCTCCCAAGCCGGAGTGGCGAGACTGATGGGCCTTCTGCGGCCAGAGCGGGGGGAGGGGGCGCTGTATAGGACATCGCGTCGGCCTCCACCAGCCACCAGTGTCCAGAGGGCGTCCCAGGGATGCGTCACTGATTCGGGGTGGGGGCTGCAGTCTTTTTGCCTTTCGGGGCCATGTCTTCACCGGAGCAGTCCTGGCTGGTAGTACTGAGAGGTGTGGTGTGCGTGCGTGTGGAAACGGCGAGGTGATGGCTTGGCGGGTGAATCGGAGGCCACCTGGAAATGGAGCGTTTCCCGGGAATGCAGAAGTAATGAGGTGAGATTGGGGCGATATGGCACGAAAACCCACCATTGTGTCCAACGGGCAAACCACCCTTCTTCCCGCTCGCTTACCGCACTTGGTGCAAATCTGGGACAATTCCGCCCAGTGTGTTTGTTAAACAAATTTTCACCAGAGCAACATCACTAAAGTGAATTAACAAGTCCTATCGCATTGCTGTTGTTGGGAGCTTGCTGTATGCAAATTGGCTACAATGTTTCCTACAATAGTGACTGCGCTTCAATGGCTGTAAAACACTGTGTGTTGTCCAAGGTAGTGAAAGGCGCTATAGAAATATAAGACCTTCTTTTCTATGTTAAATGACCAGCAGGCACGATCTAGGTGTCATCGGTTCTGTTCTGTTTGTCCAACATTTAAACAGCATCCCAAAAAAACTCATCCTGATATAAAACACTGGTTCAGGCTCAAGTGGATTTGCTGTTTTTGTTCATTCACGGGATGTGGGTGTCGCTGGCTGGGCCAGCATTTATTGCCCATCCCTAGTTGCCCTTGAGAAGGTGGTGGTGAGCTGCCTTCTTGAAACTCTGCAGTCCATGTGGTGTAGGTACACCCACAGTGCTGTTAGGGAGGGAGTTCCAGGATTTTGATCCAGTGACAGTGAAGGAACGGTGATATATTTCCAAGTCAGGACGGTGAGTGACTTGGAGGGGAACTTCCAGGTGGTGGTGTTCCCATCTATCTGCTGCCCTTGTCCTTCTAGGTGGTGGAGGTCGTGTGTTTGGAAGGTGCTGCCTAAGGACCCTTGGTGAATTCCTGCAGAGCATCTTGTAGATGATACACACTGCTGCTACTGTGTGTCAGTGGTGGAGGGAGTGAATGTTTGTGGATGGGGTGATGGTTGGATTCTCTCGTGTTGGAGATGGTCATTGCCTGACACTTGTGTGGCATGAATGTTACTTGCCATTTGTCAGCCTAAGCCTAGATATTGTCCAGGATTTGCTGAGGAGTCACGAATGGTGCTGAACATTGTGCAATCATCAGTAAACATCCCAACTTCTGATGGAAGGAAGGTCATTGATGAGGCAGCTGAAGATGGTTGGGCCGAGGACACTACCCTGAGGAACTCCTGCAGTGATGTCCTGGAGCTGAGATGACTGACCTCCAACAACCATAACCATCTTCCTTTGTGCTAGGTATGACTCCAATCAGTGGAGAGATTTCCCCCTGATTCCCATTGACTCCAGTTTTGCTAGGGCTCCTTGATGCCACACTTGGTCAATTGCCACCTTGATGTCAAGGGCTGTCACTCTCACTTCACCTCTGGGGTTCAGCCCTTTTGCCATATCTGAATTAAGGCTGTAATGAGGTCAGGAGTGACCCTGGCAGAATCCAAACTGAGTATCAGCGAGCGGGTTCTTGCTAAGCAATTGCTGTTGATGACCCCTTCCATCACTTTACTGATGATCAAGAGTAGACGGATGGGTGGTGAATGGCCGGGTTGGATTTGTCCTACTTTTTGTGTACAGGACATAGCCGTTTAGCTGGGTAATTTTCCACATAGCGGGGTAGATGCCAGTGTTGTAGCTGTACTGGAACAGCTTGGCTAGAGGCGCAGCAAGTTCTGGAGCACAAGTCTTCAGTACTATTGCTGGAATATTGTCAGGGCCCATAGCCTTTGAAGTATCTAGTGCCTTCAGCCACTTCTTGATAGCACATGGACTGAATCGATTTGGCTGAATTCTGGCACTGGTAATGCTGGGGATTTCTGGAGGAGGTCAAGATGGATCATCCACTTGGCACTTCTGGCTGAAGATTGTTGCAAATGATTCAGCCTTATCTTTTTGCATTGATGTACTGGGCTCCCCCCATCATTGAGGATGGGGATATTTGTGGAGCCTCTTCCTCCAGTGAATTATTTAATTGTCCACCCCCATTCATGGCTGTATGTGGCAGGACTGCAGAGCTTAGATCTGATCCATTGGTTGTGGAATCACTTAGATCTATTGTCTATTGTTTGCTGCTAATTCTGTTTGCCACACAAGTAGTCCCATATTGTAGCTTTGCCAGGAATGCCTGGTGCTGCTCCTGATATGCCCTCATGCACTCTTCATTGAACCAGATAGGTTCATGTTCATCATTAGACTTTTAATTCCAGATATTTTTATTGAATTCAAATTCCACTGTGGTGGGATTCAAACCCAGGTCCAAAAAGCATTAGCCTGTGTCTCTGGATTACTAGTCCAGTGATTGGCTGGGTGGCAGAAAGCAAAGAGTATGCATAAATGGGTCTTTTTTGGATTGGCAGGATGTGACAAGTGGAGTCCCAGGGATCTGTGGTGGAGCCTCAACTTTTTATGATTTATGTCAATGACTTAGATGATGGGAGTGAAGACATGGTTGCTAAATTTTCAGATGACACAAAGATAGGTAGGAAAGTATGTTGTTAAGAGGACATGAGGAGGTTGCAGATGGATATAGATAGGTTGAGTGAGTGGGCAAAGATCTGGCAAATGGAGTTTAATTTGGGAAAACATGAAGCTGTTCACTTTGGCAGGAAGGACAAAAAAGCAAAGTATTACTTAAATGGAGAACGGCTGCATAATTCTGAGGTGCAGAGGGATCTAGGTGTTCTTGTACATCACAAAACGTTATAATGCAGGTACAGCAAAGAATTAAGAAGGCTAATGAAATGCTATCCTTTATTATGAAAGGGATCAAACATGAAAGTAAGGATGTTATGCTTCAGTTATGCAGGGCATTGGTGAGACTGCACCTTGAATATTGTGTGCAGTTTTCGTCTTCTTATTTAAGGAAGGATGTAAATACATTGGAGGTGATTCAAAAGAGGTTTACTAGATTGATACCTGGAATGAGTGGGTTGTCTTATGAGGAAAGGTTGGACAAACTGGGTTTGTTTCCACTGGAGTTTAGAAGAGTGAGGGTTGCTTTGATTGAGGTATACAAGATCCTGAACGGCCTTGACAAAGTGGACATAGAAAGGATGTTTCCTCTTGTGGGTCAGTTCAGAACTAGGGGGCACTGTTTTAAAATTAGGGGTCACCCTTTTAGGACAGAGATGAGGAGAATTTTTTTCTCTCAGAGGGTTGTGCTACTTTGGAACTCTGCCTCAGAAGGTGGTGGAGGCGGGGTCATTGAATATTTTTAAGGCAGAGGTAGATAGATTCTTGTTAGGCAAGGGAATCAAAGGTTATTGGGGTAGATGGGAATGTGGAAATCGAAACACCAGCAGATCAGCCATGCTCTTATTGAATGGCAGAGCAGGCTCGAGGGGTCGAATGGCCTACTCCTGCTCCTATTCCTTATGTTTTTGTGACAATACCACTCGGCCACTGCCTCCCCCTGGAATAATGTGTCCAATTCTGGGCACTGAACTTTAGGAAGGATGTGAAGGCATTAGAGAGGGTGCAGAAAAGATTCACGAGAATGCTTCCAGGGATGAGGAACTTCATTTCCTTGGATTAGAGAAGCTGGGGCTGTTCTTCTTGGAGATGAGAAGGTTGAGAGGAGATTTGATAGAAGTGTTCAAAATCATGAGGGGTCTGGACAGAGTAGATGGGGAGAAACTGTTCCCTTTAGCAGAAGGATCGAGAACAAGAGGACACAGAGTTAAGGTGATTGGTCATCGAGCAAGAGGCGACATGAGGAAAAACCTCTCTCTGCACAAAATGGTTAGCACCTGGAATGCACTGCCTCCGAGTGTTGTGGAGGTATATCAATCGTGGCTTCCCAATGGGAATTGGATATAAGCAGCTTGAAAGAAAGGAATTGTCGGACTATGGGAAAATGGCGGGGAGTGGGACGGGCTGAGTAGCACTTGCAGAGAGCTGGCACGGATGCAGCGGGCTGAATGGCCTCCATCTTTGTCATAATCTTTCTCTGATCCCACGAACAAAAGCAAAATTCTGCAGATGCTGAAAACCTGAAATAAAAACAAACAAACAAAAAAATGCTGGCAATTCTCAGCAGAGAAACACTTTTGGGTCGAGATGACTGGTGAAAGGTCACCTCTACCTGAAAGGATATATTTCTCTCCACCGATGCTGCCTGCCCTGAGTATTTGCAGCATTTTTCTTGTCTCTGTATACTATAATTCCAGGTACTCGCCTGGCTCTGGAAGGACAATTCCCTGGGGACTAAGTATTGCGGTAGCACTGAGACATCAGCAGTGAACTAAGGTGAAATTCCCAGGAGATTATTATTTTTTGGGGAGGTGGGGGGGGGTTGGTGGGGGGGGACTTTACGGATCTCTGTCCAATCATTCCCCTCCCTCTCTCTCTCTCTCACGCACACACACCCTCTCTCTCTTTCTCTCCCTCTCTCTCACACACACATACCTCTCCCTCTCTCACACACACACACACACACACCTCTCCCTCTCTCACACACACACACACACCCTCTCTCTCTCTATCCCTCTCACACACACACACACCCTCTCTCTCTCTCTTTCCCTCTCTCACACACACACACACCTCTCCCTCTCTCTCACACACACACACACCTCTCCCTCTCTCACACACACACACACACACCCTCTCTCTCTCTCTCTCACACACACAGACACACACCCTCTCTCTCTCTCACACACACACACACACCTCTCCCTCTCACACACACACACACACATCCTCTCTCTCACTCTCTCTCTCACACACACACACACCCTCTCTCTCTCTCTCACACACACACACACACCCTCTCTCTCTCTCTCTCTCACACACACACACCCTCTCTCTCTCCCTCTATCCCTCTCACACACACACACACCCTCTCTCTCTCTCTCTCTCACACACACACACCCTCTCTCTCTCTCCCTCTCTCTCACACACACCTCTCCCTCTCTCATACACACACACACACACCCTCTCTCTCTCTCTCTCTCACACACACACCCTCTCTCTCTCTCTCCCTCTCTCACAGACACCCACACAACTCTCCCTCTCTCTCACACACACACACACATCCTTTCTCTCTCTCCCTCTCTCTCACACACACACACACACCCTCTCTGTCTCTCCTTCTCTCACACACATACACATACACACGGCCTCTCTCTCTCTCTCACACACACACACTCTCTCTCTCCCTCTCTCTCACACACACACCCTCTCTCTCTCTCACTCCCTCTCTCACACACACACACACACATCCTCTCTCTCTCTCCCTCTCTCTCTCACACACACACGCCCTCTCTCTCCCTCTCTCTCTCTCTCTCTCACACACACACACACCCTCTCTATCTCTCCCTCTCTCCCTCTCTCTCTCACACACACACTCTCTCTCTCTCCCACTCTCTCACACATTCTCTCTCTCTCTCCCTCTCTCTCTCTCACACATACACACCCTCTCTCTCTCCCTCTCTCCCTCTCTCACACACACACACACCCTCTCTCTCCCTCTCTCCCTCTCACACATACACTCCCTCTCTCTCTCCCTCTCTCCCACACACACACTCTCTCTCTCCCTCCCTCTCTCCCACACACACATACACTCTCTCTCTCCCTCTCACTCACACACACACACACACACCCTCTCTCTCTCCCTCTCTCTTACACACACACACCTCTCCCTCCCTCTCTTTCACACACACACACCTCTTTCTCTCCCTCTCACACATACACTCCCTCTCTCTCTCCCTCTCTCCCACACACACACTCTCTCTCTCCCTCTCTCTCTCCCACACACACATACACTCTCTCTCTCCCTCTCACTCTCACACACACACACCCTCTCTCTCTCCCTCTCCCACACACACACACTCTCTCTCTCCCTCTCTCTCTCCCTCTCTCCCACACACACACTCTCTCTCTCCCGCTCCCACACACACACACTCCCTCTCTCTCTCCCTCTCTCCCACACACACACACTCTCTCTCTCCCTCTCTCTCTCTCACACACACACACCCTCTCTCTCTCCCTCTCCCACACACTCTCTCTCTCCCTCTCTCTCTCCCACACACACACTCTCTCTCTCCCTCTCTCTCTCCCACACACACATACACTCTCTCTCTCCCTCTCACTCTCACACACACACACTCTCTCTCTCCCTCTCTCTCTCCCTCTCTCCCACACACACACTCTCTCTCCCTCTCTCCCACACACACACATTCTCTCTCTCCCTCTCTCTCACACACACACCCTCTCTCTCTCCCTCTCCCACACACTCTCTCTCTCCCTCTCTCTCCCACACACACATACACTCTCTCTCTCCCTCTCTCTCACACACACACACCCTCTCTCTCTCCCTCTCACACACACACACACCTCTCTCTCCCTCTCTTTCACACACACACACCCTCTCTCTCTCTCTCTCCCCCTCTCTCTGACACACACACACACACTCCACTGGGCTGTTCCAATTCGCTTTCCCCTGTGTGTTGTCAATCAAGGAGACACAAAAAGAAGGGGGTGTGGGGAACGAGGCAGCGAAAGGGATGGAAGAGAGCGAAAAAAAATCACGTGGTGGCAATAAAAAGATGAAGCAAAGAGCCGGGTGGAAATTACAGTCTGTTAAAGTGACTCTGGAGTGTGTGTGTGTGTCCAGATCTGTCAAACACTCTGCTGGTTGCTTGCTGCTGCTTCTGGGAGCCGAACGTCACTGATTCAACTCGATTTCCAGTGAGTTTCAAACACTTTTAAAAGTTTCCTTAACTTTCCAGTTCGCTTTATTATTATTATTATTATTATTATTTTTAAAGAGAAGAGGAAACACATTCAGCACGCTCCTGCTGCATTTTCCAGCTTAATTTTTAGTAGGGAGTTGGAAAGTAATCGGTTCTTGTGATTTATTGCAACCTGCGCCGGTTTCGTGTTTTAAAACATGATAAATAGAAGGTTCTCCTGAACTCCCGACCAAGGCTGTGCTCCTACACGCGGATGCAGTTCAGCAGGACATTGGGGGCGACTGTGTGTATCTGTTTTTGCATTTTAGAGATAGATATCGACATGCAATCCGATTTCTTACTATTTTTAATTTTCGTCCCCCCTCCCCCCCACCACTAACAATTTGCCTCATTTTCTCTGTTCTATTTCCCCTGTTTGCTGTAGTTTTTAATGGATCAAGTGAGGCTGTTTTTCGTTAGAAATAATAATTTCTACCCTTGTTACATCCTTTCAGTTTCCATTCCGAATTCTTTCAATCTCACTTATCTATTTATTTATCTTTTCCTTGTTCTCTCCTTTCTCTCCGCCCCCCCCCCCCCACTTGCCTTCTTCCTCTACCTTTCTCTTCATTTCTCTCTCCCGCTTCATCTCCTTTTCTCTCTCTCTCTCTCCCCTTCTTTCCTTCCCATTTTAGTTTTCTCCCCTTTCCCTTCTCTTATCTCTTTCTCTCTCTCTCCCTTTTTCTGTCATCTTCTTCCTCCACCTCTCTCTGCGGTTGTATTTTTACTCACACTGGCCCTCTCTTTATGGGACCTCTTTGAATTTGCCGCACTCCGTGATTCCCTGCACTAGAAATCCAGGGGACCCCTCTCCAATTACCTTTTCATCTAAGCCCCAGCCTGTCTGTCTGACAATCAGTTGCTCGCTCTTATCCTAGCGTCTGATCTTTGATAAGTTCAATCTTGATTTCATTAAGTCTATCTGTACAGGTCTGTCTGCAGACTGAACCGTGCGCTGTGAATGTACTCCATTCCCCCCTCTCTCTCTCTCTCTCTCACACACACACACTCGCACAGGTAACTCTCCTGGTTACGTAGCCACGGATACCAGAAGGACCTCGCTGTCTACTCTCCCCTACTGCCAGCTTCCACAGCTGTCTGGCCATTTAAAAGATAGTTTTCACGGGATGGGGGCGTCGTTGGCTGGGCCAGCATTTAATGCCCGTTCCTAGTCGATCATGAGAAGGTGGTGGTGAGCTGCCTTCTTGAACTGCTGCAGCCTATGTGGTGTAGCTACACCCACAGTGCTGTTAGGGAGGGAGTTCCAGGATCTTGACCCAGCGACAGTGAAGGAATGGCGATATATTTCCAAGACAGGGTGGTGAGTGACTTGGAGGGGAACCTCCAGGTGGTGGTGTTACCATCTCTCTGCTGCCCTTGTCCTTCTAGAAGTCACGGCTTTGGAAGGCGTTGTTGAGTTCTTGGTGAGTTCCTGCAGTGCATCTTGTAGATGGTACACACTGCTGCCACTGTGCGTCGGTGGTGGAGGGAGTGAATGTTTAGTGTAGTGGATTGTCACTTTTTTCATGACTTCCTTTCTACACACTTCCAAAATCTCATGTTTCTCCTTCCATTTAGTCTTTCCACAACTAAGCAACAACAGCAGTTTTCATTTATATGGTGCCTTTGACATGGTAATAGCCTCCCAAGGTGCTTCTTAGGAATATAATCACAGAAAGTTTGATACTGAACTCCATAAGGAGATCTTAGGGTAGGTGACTGAAAGCTTGCTGAAAGAGCTAAGTTTTATGTAGTATGTTAAAGAGAGTAAATACTGGATGACTGTTCCCCTGGCTGGGAATTCTAGAACTAGGGGTCATAGTCTGAGGACCAAGGCTCAGCCATTTAGGACTGAGATCAGGAGAACTCTCTTCACTCAGAGGGCTGTGAATCTTTGGAATTCTGTCTCCCCCCCCCCCCCCCCCCCCCCGGAGAGCTGTGGGTGCTCAGTCGCTGAGTATATTTCAGGTCAGAGATTGATGAGATTTCTGGATACTAAGTGAATCGATGGCTAATTACGGGGAAGATATTCCCACTGAGGTCGAAGATGAGCCATGATCTGATTGAATGAGAAGTCGGATGACTCCTGCTGCTCCTGTTTCTTCTGTTCTCAAAGGAAAGCGAGACAGAGGTGAAGAGGTTGAAAGGGAATTTCCTAGACCCATTTCTTCACTTTTTGAGCAAGTGGCAACTTATCTTCACATGTCATACCTGGTATATTCTCTTGATCTGTCCTGATGGTGCCCTTAGCCCATTGGGCATTGCTCACTACCTCAGTGTTCATCTCTTTTGCTTTCCCACTTGGTACCCAGCGTTGACGTTCTCTCCGCAGATGCTGTCAGACCTGCTGAGTTTTTCCAGGTATTTTTGTTGTTGTTGTTCTAGATTTCCAGCAACTGCAGTATTTTGCTTTTATCTTTGAGATTCCGGCTGTTTGCCTCTTCACAATTCTGATCTTCCAATCACTTTCTCAAGGGCTAGGTTTATGCTGTGGAACTGCTCCCAGTGTCACGTGTTACAGGTCCTAGTGCTCTGAATTAATTCTGTTTGCATTGGGCAGCACAGCCAGAGGACTGTTGCCAATAGTAAAGTATGAATGTACAAGGAGTCCTGCTCCTCGGGTGAATGTAAAATATCATATGACACTATTTGAAGAACAGGAGAATCCTCTCCAGGATCCTGGCCAATATTTAACCCTCAACCATCACTAAAAACTCTTTGTTGATCATTCACCTCTTTGCTGGTTACTGGAGCTTGCTATGTACAACCTGGCTGTCACATTTCCTACATTACAGCCACGCCGATGCTTCAACAGTAACTTATCAGTTGTGAAGTGTTCTGAGATATCCCGAGGATGTGAAAACTGCTGCATCTTTTTGTTCTTTTCTCTGGGTCATAATGTCAAAGGAGACCAACAAAACTAACCCCCCTATTAAAGGGAAAGCCCATGAGAAATGATCCAGAGCTTGTCAGCCTTGTACAGCGGCATCTCGGAGAGGTTACAGAAATATATGAGAGTAATTGAGCAGGTTCTCATGCTATCAAACGCTATCAAGTGAATAATTAGCAATGGACCACTAAAGGAAAAATGAGGTAGCATCGCAGTCTTATGGCTATTCAGTGACTGTAGAAATTGTGTATGTGATGTGTGTGTATATGCGTTTGTGTGTGTAGAATCATATAGAGAGTTTATAGCACAGAAGGAGGTCATTCAGCCCATTGTATCCATGCTGCCTCTCTGCAACAGCTAGTCTCACTCTCCCGCCTTTCCCCCCTAGCAAATTATTTATCTTCCAGTTCTTATCCAGCTCCCTTTCGAAAGCCACGATTGAATCTGTCTCCACCACACTCTCAGGCAGTGCGTCCCAGATCCTAACCAGCCACTGTGTTTAAAAAAATGTTTTCCCTCATGTCACCTCTGGTTCTTTTACCAATCACCTTAAATCAATGCCCTCTGGTTATCCACTATTGCACCAATGGGAAGAGTTCTCTATGTCTACTCTGCCCAGACCCCTCATGATCTGAAATACCGCTATCAATTGCCTCTCAACCTCTTTTCTGAGGAGAACAATCCCTTGTGTGTTTTCTTGTGTGTGTGTGTGTGTGTAATTGTGTGCCTGTGTCTATTCCTGTGTGTGGGCATTTCTTTCTGTGCGTGTGTGCGTTTCCGTGTGCGTGTGCGTTTCTGTGTGCGTTTCCGTGTGCGTGTGCATGTGCGTTTCCCTGTGTGCATGCATTTGCGTGTGCATTTCCATGTGCGTGTACGTTTCCGTGTGCGCGTGTGCATCTCCGTGTGCGCGTGCGTTTCGTGTGCGCGCGTGCGTTTCCGTGTGCGCGTGCATTTCGTGTGCATGTGCGTTTCCGTGTGCGTGTGCGTTGCCGTGTGCGTGTGTGCATTTCCATGTGTGTGTGCGTTTCCGTGTGTGTGTGCGTTTCCATGTGTGCATGCGTTTCCGTGTGTGCGTGCGTTTCCATGTGTGCATGCGTTTCCATGTGTGTGTGCGTTTCCGTGCATGTGTACATTTCTGTGCACGTGTTTGTTTCCGTGTGTGTGTATTTCTGTGTTTCTGTGCGTGTGCATTTCCGCGTGTGTATATTTCTGTGCAAGTGTGTGTGTATTTCTGTGCTTGTGTGTGTTTCCGTGTGTGTGTGTGTATTTCTGTGTGTGTGTATTTCTGTGTTTCTGTGCGTGTGTGCATGCTAATGTGCAGCTGTTGGGTGAGAATGGGATTTGCCAAGGCAACAATGCCTATGGTGGTCATGCACATAGAAATACCAGGAGAAGTGGCCACATCCCCACACAGTGTGGGGATGCCTACGTACGTAGGACTGCACAGAAACACAGTGAGCAGAGGAAGGAAAGACGTGAGAAAGAAAATTCCGTATTTACACCATCTGAAATCCTGAGAAATCCGTTGCAGAAATAGGAGATAGGTTGGGGGAGCAGGTGTGGGGAGAGGCTGGGTGTTAGGGAAATTAACAGAAGAAAAATGAGGAAGGAGTAGAATTACATGTCAAAGTAGAATGTGGAGAAAAGTATTTGGCTATTAAGAAGTTAATGATCGAGCTGATTGGCTGGTCTTGCTCCAGAATGATTTTGCTGCCAGTCTGTTTTTGGAATGTATTCGCTTCATGCCTCTGGGCTACTGTCAGATTAAACAATGGCCGAGCTTCAACACTACACAGGGGCAAGCTGCCCAGGCAGGTTAGAAGGTCTCCTCTGGCATGTAGAGCTGGTTAGGATTGTGCCATGCAGTTGGGCATCAATGCCTGGTTATGGTTTTCGAAGAACATCCTTTGAGTGGTGTTGACAGAATTCTTAAAGGGGCCAAGCACCAACTATTTAGCAGCGGCTTTCAAAAGGTGATGACAGGTTCTATCCTGTAAAAAAGAGATAATTGATGAAAATATTTGGGAATTTTCCTTCTATTTCCATTGGCTCCTGACGTGACACGCAACCTCTCAAACCAACATGGAATATTTCCTCACAAGGGTATTAACTCCAACTGAATCATGTTGTCATGGCTACATTAACTCGTTCAACCCACGGTTGTGCATGATTTTCAGATGCTACCCTAAGTTTGTGTCAGTTAGTTTTAGGGGGTTATTAGTGATACAACCAAGTCGTGCAGTGTTAGAGAATGCTCCTCCCTGTGTTTCTCCCAGTCTATCTCCTCTGAACCTTTGCCTGGCAGAGGTTGCAGGATCTCGGGCTACACCCTCTTCATTGTTACCATGCACATGTGACCACTCTTCAGGCACCAGCCTGAAGCTGGATGGCTATTCAATTGCAGCAGGCATCACCATCTGACCCTATCCTGATCCTGCTTTAGAGTTTCCGGTGAGGAAGTGGCTGTTGGGAGTCAGGGGACAGTAACTGGAAACTCTTCCATTAGTGCCAACTGCAATGGTGCCATAAGCACCAGCATTGGGGGTCATTCAACTCATAGCTGACCAAACAGCAGATGTCATTTATTTAGCTGAGCAGCGCAACTGGGGAACACATTCTCATCCACCCAACCATCAAGGTCTGCTGTGTTGCTGAGAAAGATACCAGGCCTCTCCCTTTAAGCGTCCGCTGTGACCCAGTGGTAGCATTCTAACCACTGAGTCAGAGGATTGTGGTTTCAAGCCCTGCTCCAGATGTTTGAGCACAAAAATTAAGGTTGACACTCCAATACTGAGGGAATGCCGCACTGTCAGAGGTACCCTCTTTAGGGTGAGATGTTAAGCCAAGGCCCCATCTGCCCTCTCAGGTGGACAGAAAAGATCCCATGGCACTATTTCGAATAAGAGCAGGGGAATTCACCCTGGTGTCAGGCCAATATTTGTCCCTCAACCAATATCAGTAAAAAAATTAAATCATTAACAGGTTATTATTTGTGTAAAAAGACTACGCTGTTTCCTCTGTTCCAACAGTGACTGCACTTCATCGGCTGTAAAGTCCTTTGGGGCATTTCGAGATTGGTGAAAGTTGCTATGTAAATGCAAGTCTTTCTTTTTCTTTATTGATACGGACATGCCTTGACAGAGTGCTAAGTAGGGTGAGCTGACTGTACCGAGAGAGAGAGAGAACAAGAGAGAGAGAGAATGAGACAGAGGGAACGAGAGAGACAGAGAAGAGGAAGATTCAAGAAAGCTGCCTTTGACAGATTTGTGTTGGGTGAGCAGACTGTGCAGATAAGCAAGAGAGAGGATGGAGAGTCTGGAATATATTATCTGACAGACTCTCGAGGATGAAACCAAAACCATATTAACTCCTCTAAGACGGCTCTGAATGTTTCACCAAAGGAGCTGCTTTCCTCATTTTTACTGTCACCGACTATTCCATTAGACGCGTAATTTTCACATATCCTTCCTTGCTGCACAGACTGTTTAATTTTGTGTAATATTGAATCAGGGAATTGAACTGACCATCCCAGAGATATTGGGCTGGATTTTCAGTGCAGAACGGGGAACTGGACAGCCGGTTGAACTACAGGACCCGACACCCGACACTGTGGCCAAGTAGCCTCGTGCTCGCGATGCGGTCTTTCAGTGGAAGTGGCCAGGAGGTGAGCTTGGGGCCCCTGTTAGAGGCGGTGAGCATCTATCTCCGGGAGGCTGGCCCTGCAACAGCAGCCACGTTTGGGGGCCTCGCCGACTGGAGCAGGTAGCTCGCCGATTTGGAACGCTGCTGTAGTGGCCACGCTTGGGACTGGCAGGTTGACCAATTGTCGTGAGGTAAAACGAGGGGACACCTTGACCCATGGGACCCCGGTGGGGTTAGTAGTGCTGCGGACCATGAGGGGTGTTGGTAAGTGTGAGAGCAGGGTGGTGGGGGGGGGGGGGGGGGCGGCTTCAGCGTGGCAGCTGGTGGGGAGGGTGGGTCTCGAGACCATAATAGCAGGTCAAGCTTTAAAATCAACCAGAGCTCACAACTTATCTTGCTGAATCACAAGATTATCATCTCTCTGCGGAGCGACTCACTCACTCGCAGTCCCGCTCGCATCACTGAAACTGACCCAGGGAGAGACTCCCAGGATCAGTCTCCCATAGATAAAAACAAAAGAACTGCGGGATGCTGGAAATCCAAAGCAAAAAACAGAATTACCTGGAAAAACTCAGCAGGTCCAGCAGCATCGGCGGAGACGAGAAGAGTTGACGTTTCGAGTCCTCGTGACCCTTCCACAGAACTAGGTGAATCCAAGGAGAGGGGTGAAATATAAGCTGGTTTAAGGTGTGTGAGTCTCCCACAGGCTGTTCTAAAACAAATTTTTTTTTATCCCTTCACGAGATGTGGGCATCACTGGCCAGGCCAGGGCAGTTATTGCCCATCCCTAGTTGCCCTTGAGAAGGTGGCGGTGAGCTGCCTTCTTGAACTGCTGCAGTCCATGTGGTGTAGGTACACCCACAGTGCTGTTAGGGAGGGAGTTCCAGGATTTTGATCCAGCGACAGTGAAGGAACAGCCAATGTATTTCCAAGTCAGGATGGTGAGTGACTTGGTGGGGAACTTCCAGGTGGTGGTGTTCCCCATGTTTCTGCTGCCCTTGTCCTTCTAGATGGTAGTGGTTGTGGGTTTGGAAGGTGCTGCCTAAGGAGGCTTGATGAGACCCTTAACGCCTCTTGTAGATGGTACACACTGCTACTACTGTGCATCAGTGGTGGAGGGAGTGAATGTTTGCGGATGGGGTGCCAATTAAGCGGGTTGCTTCGTCCTGGATGGTGTCGAGCTTCTTGAGTGTTGTTGGAGCTGCACTCATCCAGGCAAGTGGGGAGTATTCCATCACACTCCTGACTTGTGCCTTGTATCTGGTGGACAGCATCTGGGGAGTCAGGAGGTGAGTTACTAGCCACAGGATTCCTAGCCCCTGACCTGCTCTTGTAGCTACAGTATTCATTGGCTAGTCCAGCTCAGTTTCTGGTCAATAGTAACCCCCAGGACGTTACTAGTGGGGTATTCGGCGATGGTAATGCCATTGAACATCAAGGGGCGATGGTTAGATTCTCCCTTGTTTGAGATGGTCATTGCCTGACACTTGTGTGGTGCAAATGTTACTTGCCACTTGTCAGCCCAAACCTGGATATTGTCCAGGTCTCGCTGCATTTGGACATGGGCTGCTTCAGTATCTGAGGAGTTGTGAATGGTGCTGAACATTGTGCAATTATCAGTGAACATCCCCACTTCTGACCTTATGATGGAAGGAAGGTCATTGATGAAGCAGCTGAAGATGGTTGGGCCAAGGACACTACCCTGAGGAACTCCTGCAGTGATGTCCTGGAGCTGAGATGACTGACCTCCAACAACCATAACCATCTTCCTTTGTGCTAGGTATGACTCCAACCAGTGGAGAGTTTCCCCCTGATTCCCATTGACTCCAGTTTTGCTAGGGCTCCTTGATGCCAAACTCGGTCAAATGCTCCCTTGATGCCAAGGGCAGTCACTCTCACCTCACCTCTGGAGTTCAGCTCTTTTGTCCATGTTTGAACCAAGATTGTAATGAGGTCAGGAGCTGAGTGGCCCTGGCGGAACCCAAACTGAGCATCAGTGAGCAACTAAGGGACAGGGGAAGAACAATAAAAGTGAGGGACAATCCATTGAAATAAGGGACACCTGGTCACCCTGGAGACAGGTCAGTTTCAGGCAGGCACCTTAACAACTTTGTTATGGAGCTTAACGGGCTGTTAATTGGAGGTGAATGCTTCCCTGTTCCTCCTGCCTGTTAATATTGGAATCATGCAGCAATAGAGTGCGTGTTTTAAGTATGTAATTAAAAGTGACTGTCAGCAATTGGAGAAAGATTAGGGATTAATTGCAAGTGTATAAAAGCCAGTTCACACTGGGTGTTGGGGAATAAGAGGAATCTGTGCCTGTGCCATTACTCTGTAGTCTTTAAAATAAACCTGGATTAAAGAAAAGTCTGGTTTCAGATTCACCCTTTCCTCAATGTACAAACAGGGAGATTAACACTCCCTGCCACCCCCCACCCCCCCAATCAGTGGCCAGTCGAAAATTCGGAACTGCCCTGAGGCTTCAGGATTCCTTCAGAACGTCTGGGACTGTGACTGTCAAAGGCTGCCTGCCCTGGGTTCCAACATTCATGGGCAGCTCAAAATCCCTGCCATTGAGTCTCAATGTGTCCCTCATGGTCATCAAATCTTAAGTGCACAGAAGGAGTCCATTCCACCTATCGTGCTCATGCTAGTCTCTGAAAGAGCTATCCCATTAGCTTCCCTCTCTTCCTGCTCTTTCCCTATGGCCTTGCAAACCTCTTCTCAAGTCTTCATCGAATTCCCTTTTGAAAGTTGCTATTGAATCTGCTTCCACTGCCCATTCAGCCAATGGGGGTGAGCGTCACCTATTTTACATACATCGATAAGAGTGATTCTCAGCTCTCAATGTGGCTAATGGAAAAAAACAACTGCGCGTGAGCTCAAACCAAGGAAGTACCACTTAACATAATTCAAGTTTATGTTTAATTATATTAAAACAAACATAATTTAAATAATTGTATTATTGCCATTGACTGGACACACTGCAGTGCCCACCGGCCATGGAAAGCCTCAAGCCTCGGACACCTTGGCTGCTGACCCCCAGCAGTGGATTTCCCACCGATGCAAAATGAAATCTTAAGCGTTGCTTCAGATCTTTCAGAAAATTGTTGAGTTTGTGAACTCTCCAGTGAACGTTCCATAGGCTGAATGTGAATGTGAGTCAGACAAGTTGTGATGCAACCATGCAAAAACTCTGCACCTCTAAACCATGAAAAGACTAGCGGCTCCATCAAAGCTGCCCTGCACTCACAGTGCCTGCAGCATCACAGCTAAACACTCTCCACCCCAACACCACCCCCCCCCCGCAGCATTATAAGCTCCTGGGGGGGGTGTGATTATCCGGTTCTGGTCATTGAGGAATGAGGGAGGATTGAAAACCCTGGAGAAAGTGCAGATTTGTGTCAGAGGCTGATCCTCAGTGTCGCATGTCTGAGTTATGCCAAGAGACTGGCGAGAGGCTGGAACGGAGTCATTGAGAGGCCATCTTCTAGAAGTGTATGAAAGCGTAAGGGGAGGTGGTAAAGGAATATGTGGAAAGTTACTTGAAGTTGCCAAAGTGAGCCAAGAACACACACAAGTTCAAACTAGTAAACCAATGGATGTCAGGAGGCTCTTCACACAATTGGGTTAACTTTGTCTTTGAGTGAGTGTGTGAAAATGGTTAGGGTGAATTGGCAGCCCATTCTACATCTCTCCAGGTATTTTGGGAAACGAGATTTCTACTGCAGTTGCCATGGTGATTGGGAGAATCCCAAGGAAATTTGAAATGTGCAGTTTTGGTCTCCATATTTCAAGGAAGGACATACTTGCCTTGGAGGTGGTACAGTGAAGGTTATCTAAATTGATTCCTGGGGTGAGGAGGTTGTCCTATGATGAGAAACTGTGTAAATTGCGTCCATACTCTGTGGAGTTTAGCAGAATGAGAAGTAATCTCATTAAGACATACAAGATTCTAACGGGGCTTGAGAGAGTAGATGCTGAGAGATTGTTTCCACTGGTAGGGAATCTAAAACATGGGGGCACAGTCTGAAGATAAGGGGCCGATCATTTAGGACTGAGATGAAGAGAAATTACTTCACTCAGAGGGTTGTGAGTCTTTGGAATTCTCTACCCCAGAGGGTTGTGGATGCTCCATCAATTTATACATCCTTGGCTGGGATAGGCAGATTTTTGGTCTCCCAGGGAATACAGGAATTTGGGGAGTGGGCAAGTAAATGGAATTCAGTCTGAAGATCAGCCCTGATCATATTGAATAGTGGAGCAAGCTTGATGGGCCATTTGGTCTAATCTAGCTCCTATTTCATGTGTCTATTTTGTCAGTTCTACCAAGATCTTTGCTGCTCTGAACTTTCCTCACCTTTAGTTGCAGATACAAAGTCTGATCCACTATATTACCCTGTTATGCCCTCACTGTGTTGAGATCCAGACTCCAGGCCCTGGCTCCTGGTCCAACTCGTTCTTTCCCAGGATATCTCAGATTTGTAGATCTTTACCTCTTTGACTTCCAACTCAGATTTGGCCTCACTGAATCGCCACTTCTTGACTGAGGTCACCCTCTTCCTATTCTCTCCAATCTTGCTGATCTTTTACACTTTGGGTTTTCGGCCTTCTTGCTGGACTCTCTATTTAAAAAAAAACAGGGACTTTGTTCAGGAGAGCCATGAACCATCGTAACCTAGCCTATAGCGACGGTCCCATTACACATGTGTGGAAGCTTCCAGAACAATCAATGATCCTCTGGGTCAGCGATTGACCTGAGGCTGGGTAATATCACCAGGCTGGAATGAAGCTATTGTTATCCAGACTGGATCTGAGAAAATGTTTGGAATCCAGTTTGAAGCAGGAATAAGTTCCCTATAATGCTACCTTTGAGTAGGTGCAACTTCCAAGGGCTGCCAACTCTGATTAAATGTTATCCTGGAGTTTCATCACATGACTTGCCCTCATGCTCCAGCCATTAATCGGCCAACACATCCACTCTTGTGACGTACTGCCTTCCTACACCAATTGGAAAGCAAAAAGAATCATTAGCCAATTGGACTGTTTGGCCAAATAGCCTTTTTCCCCATTTTCAATATTTTTATATCTGGTAAAGAGAAATGTCCGAAGAAAATGACAAAGAAAAGAAATCTTTTTTAACGTCCTGATGATTGTTCTCCAGGGTTGCAGACAGCAGTGTCCTGGAGATTGATCTTCAATTCCTGGAGACTGTAGGCCAATTCTGGTGGGTTGGCAATACTACAACCAACATAGGCCTATACTCGCTAGAGTTTAGAAGGATGAGAGGAGATCTAATTGAGGTATATAAGGTGCTAAAGGGGATAGACAAAGTAGAGGTGGAGTGGATGTTTCTCCTTCTGGGGCATTCTAGAACAAGAGGCCAGAGTTTTAGACTAAGGGGTGGTAGATTTAAATCAGAGATGAGGAGGAATTACTTTTCTCAAAGGGTCGTGAATCTGTGGAATTCACTACCTCAGAGGGCAGTGGATGCTGGGATGCTGGATAAGTTTAAGGAGGAGATAGATAGATTTTTAATTAGTACCGGGTTGAAAGGTTATGGGGAGAGGGCGGGAAATTGGAGTTGAGGCCAAAATGAGATCAGCCATGATCGTATTGAATGGCAGGGCAGGCTCGAGGGGCTGAATTGCCCACTCCTGCTGCTAGCTCTTATGTTCTTATGTATTTCAACATTGGGAACAAAAACCAGAACTTTTGTCAAAATTATAACGAGCATGAAAAAAATGAAGAGGAAAACAGGGCGGGTATGAATATTTAATCTGTTAATCTATTATTTCCTTATATTAATCCGTTTTGTTGTTCCAGGTGGACGGACCTTGTGTTCCAAAGCATTAACCTGAGCCCCAGTGGCAAGGTCACAATGAAAGGTGCTCAGCCGGACCTGCTCCTTGGCGCTGTGCTTCTCCTCTGCAGCTCGCTTCACCTCTGCAGCGCCAGAACTGCATCAGGCCAGGCACCGGAGCAGAAGGAAATCATGATTCGCCTGGCGGGAGAGAAGCGGACACATCATGAAGGGCGGGTGGAGGTTTTCTACGACGGGACATGGGGAACAGTGTGCGACGATGACTTCAACCTTGCCGCCGCCGGGGTGATATGCCAAGAACTGGGCTATGAGAGTGCACTCGCCTGGGCCCACAGTGCAAAGTATGGACAAGGGAAAGGTAAAACACACCCCTTCCCACCATCCTCCGCTTCTACACCCCTCCCCGCCCTGCCCATACCCCACCCACCGCTCCATATTAAGAACACAAGAAAAAGAAGCAAGAGTAGGCCATTCGGCCCCTCGAGCCTGCTCTGCTATTCAATAAGATCATGGTCATACGTTAACTTTACTTCCTGCCCGATCCCCATATTCCACGATTCCCCTAGTTCCCAAAAATCTAAAAATCTCAGTCCTGAATAGACTCATTGACTGAGCTTCCTCTGGGATAGAGAATCCTAAAGACTCACAACCTGCTGAGTGAAGAAAGTTCTCTTGATCTCAGTCCTAAATGGACAACCCCTTATCCTCAGACTGTGACCCCTAGTTCTAGAATTCCCAATCAGAGGAAATAACCAGCCAGCATCTACTCTACTTAAACTTATCTCTTTCAGCACACTTTTAGTCACCTACCGTAAGACCACCTTATGGGGCTTGGCATCAAATTTTCTCTGATTACCCTCCCATGAAGCACCTTGGGAGACATTATATTATGTTAAAGATATTATAAAACCCTTTGATTAAAGTCATTTCTCCTCAGTCATGAATGGCTGACCTCCTGCTACTGAGACTGTAACCTCCTAGTTCTCGACTCCCCAGCCAGGGGCAAACAGCTTCTCAGCGTCTTCCCTGACAAACCTACTCGGAATTTTGTGTGTTTCACTGAAACCGTGCCCCACTTTACAAAACTCCAGAGCGTATGAATTGAGTCCATTCTACTCAATCTCTCTGCATCGGACAGCTCCCTGAACCCAGGAATCAATCTGGTGAGCCATCATTGCACCCCGCTCAGGCAAGTCTAGCCTTCCTTAGGTAGGGACTCTGAAACTGTACACATTACTTTCCGGGGGTCTTGCCAAATCCCTATATAATTGCTGAAAGACTTCCTGGCACATAGAGTCAAGGCCTCTTGCAATTCTAAGCTTGTGCATGTTTTGGATCTATCTAGGATTCAGTCCCACAAATGCCCCCACCCTAGCAGGACCTCATCTAAGCTATCATCCTTTAAGTGAATACTTGTCAGTGGGTATCGGCCAGGGATTTGATATCACAGCTGAAGATGATCCAGCTCAGGTTTTCTGAACATGAGTAGAAGCAAGAACCACATCCCATTTTTGTGTTTTTTATCCCACTGTAAGCTATCATAGCTCCTTTGTGCCAACTAGATATCAGTTGACCCAGTGCAGAACAGGCATTGAACCTGGCACCTCCCCAGGTCTTATGGCACAGCCAGTCATTGGCATAACCACCCTGGAATCAGCTGTATCCTTAGTGAGTTTCTCATGCTTAAAAGGACCTGGTTCCTTTGGTTGTTTGTTCGCAATGAGCTTGTTCCACATTTAGGGACCTCAGCTTCCTGTTAGAGGGCTGTATATCCATCCCTTCCTCATTCAGGTGGTGGCAGATTTGTTAACAGGCGTGGCCCTGTAACCGTGTAGATGGGCAGACTCCACTCTGGCCTCTGCCAATGCTCCTGTTGGCCCTCTGCACAGCGGACTGTGAGAGCAGCTTGGGAATATCACTCCTTCTCTTACCATATCTTATATGTGCCATTCTGAGAGCTGCTGACATATAAGATATATCACCCTCGGCTGTTAGTCCATACCTTTCAGCCAAATTATTGATATAACCGCAAACACACAGGGAGCCAGTTACTCACTAGTGTACACCAGTACCAATGTAAATTGCGGCGCTGTATCCTGGGGTGACATCAGCCCTGCCTTATAACCAGACGAATGAGTATCTGCTGTTGGAATCATAGGATAGAATCAAAGAACGGTTAGAGGGCAGAGGAGGCCATTCAGCCTGCCAAGCCCATACAGCTCTCTCCAAAAGCAATTTAGCTAGTCCCTTTCCTTGTAACCCACAATTTTTTTCTCTTTGGATAGTTATTCAACTCCCTTTAGAAAGTCTCGACTGAATCTGCCCCCAGCACTCTTTCAGATAGTGCAATGCAGATCATAACCACTCGCCGAAAGTAAAAGATTGTTCTCATGTCACCTTTGGTTCTTTCATGTTTCACCACCCATTCATTCTTCACTCCTTTGTCACTGCGAACAATGTCTCCCTCTCTGCCACGTCCAGACCCCCTCATGATCTTGAATACCCCTATCAAATTTCCTCTCAACAATTTTTTGTTTATTTGTTTATGGGATGTGGGCATGTCTGGCTGGGTCAGCATTTATTGCCCATCCCTAATTGCCCTGGGGAAGGTGGTGGTTAGCTGCCTTCTTGAACAGCTGCAGTCTGTATGGTGTAGGTACACCCACAGTGCTGTTAGGGAGGGAGTTCTAGGATTTTGACCCAGTGACAGTGAAGGGAAGGTGATATATTTCCAAGTCAGGATGGTAAGTGACTTGGAGGACAGCTTCCAGGCGGTGGTGTTCCCATATATCTGCTGCCCTTGTCCTTCTAGATCGTAGTGGTCGTGGGTTTGGAAGGTGCTGCCTAAGGATCTTTGGTGAGTTCTTTCTCATCTCTAAGGTGAACAACCCCAACTTCTCCAATCCATCCATGTAACTGAAGTCCCTCATCCCTGGAACCATTTTCGTAAATCTTTCTGCACCCTCTCCAATGCCTTCGCATCCTTCTTAAGTGTGTGTGCCCAGAATTGGACACAATACTCAAGTTGAGGCCAAACTAATGTTAGTGGAGACTCTCTATAACATCTGTGCTTTTGTACACTATGTCTCTATAAATAAAAGCCCAGGATCCTGAATGCCTTGACATTAATGCATTTGCCAACATTGTAATTCTCCTGTCTAGGTCCCATCTGGCTGGACAATGTGAAATGTCGGGGTGATGAGGCATCTATTGCTGCGTGTGAATCTAACGGCTGGGGTGTTAATGACTGCAAGCACAGCGAGGATGTTGGGGTTGTCTGCTCGGGGAAACAGCTTGCTGGATTTGAGCGCAAAGAGGCCTCCAAACTTCAGGTAGGCTTCAAACTCTCAATTGCCATAATCTCTTGTCCTAGGCAACCATGTAGCCCTTCCTGTTTCCTGACCCACTACATTGAATCTGCAGGGGCCAACCACACTCAATGAGCCTCAAGGAATCTGGTGGCTACTTGCTGACTATTGGACCATGGTGGTGATGTGGTAGATTAATACTACAATGGGATCGGCTTGGTGTTAGGATTGTCAACTCTGATTGGCTGTAGAAGCTGAAAATTTCATCACATGACCTCCCACCTTGAACTTCCCCTCCCCCACACTCCTGCCAATGGCTCATCCTTCAGGCACATAGTCTCCCCACAGCTTATTGGAATGGGGCACTGTAAGCCTTTGTGACCCAATTCGATCAATCTTGACTGTTAGTCAAACTGTCTCTTCCCCCCCTCCATCACCAATATTTTAATAAGTAATAAAGTGATCAATGAAAATGAAAAAGAACAGTTTTATTGATGCTCCCCTATCGTTGTGCTCATAGCAGTGCCCTGCTGATTAATCCCCGATTTCTGGAGACTCCAGAGCAACCCTGGAGGGCTGGTAACCCTGCCTGACCTGCGAATATGGGGCACAATCCACCAGGTCCTGATCTCAGACATGAGGGAGGCGCTGGGAAGACATCAAGATTTCCAAGCAGGGAGCTCTGAAGCTGACATCATTCCCCCCGCCCTCTTTCTACGTTACTGTAGCCCAGAGATTAGCATCGACAGAGGCCTTAGAAGCAGGCTTCTCACCTGACCTCATAACCTGAGGACATAAGAGCATGAGAACATTAGAAAGAGAAGCAGGGGAGTAGCCCACAGGGCCCCTTGAACCTGCTGCGCCATTCAATATGATCAGGGCTGGTAGTCAGCCTGAGCTGCACTTTCCTGCCCGCTCCCCATATTCCCTGAGGGAGCAATAATCTAGGCCTTCAGTTGCCTGCACCCGAGCCTCTGGAATTTCCCACACCTCTACCTGCCTCTCCCCCTTCCAGATGGTGCTTATAGCACACCAAGAACTTAAAATAGAGAGGGGCGATGAAGTAACGGGTTTAAAATAATTTCGAATACCTTTTCGCCAGACGTGAGTGGAAAATTTGCTTTGATCGTTATGTGCAATAATATTGTGGATCCAGTTGGAAAGCACCAGCTCGCAATGTCAGGTAGCAGGGAGGAGGGGGGGGAACGGCGGTGAAGCTGAGGGGCTTAAACACAAGGAGGGGGGGCGCGAGGCTGAGGGGCTTAAACACAAGGAGGGGGGGTGAGGCTGAGGGGCTTAAACACAAGGAGGGGGGGTGAGGCTGAGGGGCTTAAACACAAGGAGGGCGCGAGGCTGAGGGGCTTAAACACAAGGAGGGGGCGAGGCTGAGGGGCTTAAACACAAGGAGGGGGGGGGGTGAAGCTGAGGGGCTTAAACACAAGGAGGGGGGGGTGAGGCTGAGGGGCTTAAACACAAGGAGGGGGGGGTGAAGCTGAGGGGCTTAAACACAAGGAGGGGGGGTGAAGCTGAGGGGCTTAAACACAAGGAGGGGGGGTGAAGCTGAGGGGCTTAAACACAAGGGGGGTGGGGGTGAAGCTGAGGGGCTTAAACACAAGGAGGGGGGGGGTGAAGCTGAGGGGCTTAAACACAAGGAGGGGGGGGGTGAAGCTGAGGGGCTTAAACACAAGGGGGGGGGTGAGGCTGAGGGGCTTAAACACAAGGAGGGGGCGAGGCTGAGGGGCTTAAACACAAGGAGGGGGCGAGGCTGAGGGGCTTAAACACAAGGAGGAGTATTTTAAATTTGAGTTGTCGCCAGATTGGAAGCCAATGTAGCTCAGTGAACACAGGGGCTGCTGGGAGTTAGGATACAGGCTGTAGTGTTTAGGATGAGCTGAAGCTTACAGAATCCAACAGCAACATTAAGCCAGGCTGCCATGACTGAGTCCGAATCGCTCAAATCATTAGGTTAACAGTTTTATTTTAATGAAGCATAATATTTTCTTAAATAACATTCTGAACATCCAATTTCAACAGAAGATAGGGCAGCTAGAACCCAAGATTGTCCTTCTTGATGTACTTTGTCTTTACTGACCCCATACTTTGCTTGCGTCTTGGGTCTAAAAGAGGAATGTGCAGTGTTGTGGGGAGAGGGTGGGGCAGTGGAGCACAGGAGAGCCAGCATAGATGCGATGGGCTGAAGGGCCTTCTTCTGTGCTATAACGATTCTATGGTTTCCCTCCATGTTTTTTTAGTTCCAAGGTGGTCTAGCTTCTGGACTCTTGTCAGTGAGAGTGTGGGACAGGGCAAGAAAAATGAAATTCTGCTCTCTTCAGATTTGGACCTGGGGCAAGATAAACAGCAGTGCTTGCAAACTGTATAACTGGGAAAGGGGGAATGAGGAGCTGCTACCTGCTGGCTGTAAAACACTCTAGAACGTAGCAATGGATATTTGAAAACTCCCTTTGAGACAGCGACAGAGGGTGCATAAGGGGAAAGCAGTTCTGAGAGGGGTCAGAGGACACATTTGGAGGTGGAAAGCTTCATTTTTCTCATTTGTAGACAAGAGAAAGAGCCAAAAGGATACAGGAAATGAGAAGAGCAGTGTAGAGGGAGCTTTACTCTGTATCTAACCCCGTGCTGTACCTGTCCTGGGAGTGTTTGACGGGGACGGTGTAGAGGGAGCTTTACTCTGTATCTAACCCCGTGCTGTACCTGCCCTGGGAGTGTTTGATGGGGACGGTGTAGAGGGAGATTTACTCTGTATCTAACCCCGTGCTGTACCTGTCCTGGGAGTGTTTGATGGGGACAGTGTAGAGGGAGCTTTGTGCTGTATCTAACCCAATGCTGTATCTGTTCTGGGAGTGTTTGATGGGGACGGTGTAGAGGGGGCTTTGTGCTGTATCTAACCCCGTGCTGTACCTGTTCTGGGAGTGTTTGAAGGGGACAGTGTAGAGGCGGCTTTACTCTGTACCTAACCACGTGTCGTACCTGCTCTGGGAGTATTTGATGGGGACGGTGTAGAGGGAGATTTACTCTGTATCTAACCCCATGCTGTACCTGCCCTGGGAGTGTTTGATGGGGACAGTGTAGAGGGAGCTTTACTCTGTATCTAACCCCGTGCTGTATGTTGCTGGGAGTGTTTGAAGGGGACACTGGAGGAAGCGTATCTAACCTAAGTGGTACATGAATTGGGAAAGACTCGTACAGACTTTATAGTTTTTCAAGCAGAGATAAAAACACATTCCTCAGCACTGGCTTCACTGGCCTTGAACATTTGACTAGATTTAAACTGTATTTCACATACTGGGACCTGGGGATTCTTGAAATCAGCAAACTTTTCAACAGATGATAGTGACAAAATAAGACTGATCAGAAATGTTATTGAGATCTTAAATTCCTCCAATCCTGGCCTCTTGGCCATCCTAGATTTCCTTTGTTCCTCCATTGGCAGCCAAATGTCCTCCCTCAACCTATCCAGCCCCTCCATACTCATCTAAGACATACCCCTCACCTGGCCCAATATCTCCTCATGTGTTGGGTCTGAGAAGTTGTTGGATTTATATTGCTGTGAAGTGCCTTGGGGTATGTTGCTAGATCAGAGAGATGATGTAAATACAAGCTATTGCTGCTTTCTGTCAGCTTTCAGATGAACGAGCAGGAACACACAATGTGTAAGCAAACCCGTGAATTCCCAGAACAAACCTTTTCCTCCGTTCCTGAAAGAGGCTGTGGATGCAAAGGATAAAGGGCATAATGTGTAATTAATTGGGGCATGTTTGAAACACAGCAGCTCCATTCATTCGCAATAGCGATGGGAAGTATCGTGGAATGTGAACTGAGGTCATTTGGTTGGAAAAACACATGCTGACGCCTAGACAATAATAGCTTTCTCAGATAAGGGCAGCCTTGCCTGGTTAGATGAATCCTCACATTCCTGAGCTCCATACAGACTCAGGAAGGAGACTGAACTCAGCAGAGTGTACACGCACTTGATGGAGAAGGCAGGCTGGATGCAAATATTGATTTAATTGATAGACGAGCTAATATGGAATTGTACAAAACCAGGTGGACAAGTCTGTTCAGCACCTCTCAACTCATCCATCCAGAAATACCCTAACCTAGCTGCATTGAAGCTTTCATTGTGGCTCTTAATTCATTCTAAAGTTTTCACATCTTCTATGGGGACTGAGGTAAGGGGGGATCACTTTCTGATTTCACACTACAGACAAGGGGCATATAGTGGAATGTGGGCTCGGTCACCATGATCTGACCATTTACGTTAGTGAACCCAGAATCTTGGCTTATACTGCAGTGCAGTACTGAGGGAGTGCAGCACGATCAGAGGTGTCATGTTTTGGATGAAAGATAAACCAAGATCTTGTCTGCCCTAAGATAAAAGCAAAACACTGCGGATGCTGGAAATCTAGAACAAAAATACCTGGAAAAGCTCAGCAGGTCTGACAGCATCTGCGGAGAGGGATACAGTTGATGTTTTGAGTCCATATGACCCTTCGTCTCCGTGCTCACTTCTTTGGGCAGGACTCCTCTCCCCGTTCAACAGATCCTTTTACCCGCCTCCAATATTCTCCCTCCACCTGGACCCCTCCCTCTTGATTTTTGCCTGCTCTTGATCTTTTCATTGAGAACTGTTGGCGCGACATTAGTCGTCTCAATTTCTCTGCTCCTCTCACCCATTCTAACCTGTCTCTCTCTGAACTTGCCGCACTCCGTTCTCTCAGGTCCAACCCTGACTTTGTCATCAAACACGCTGACAAGGGTGGTGCTGTTGTTGTCTGGTGCACTGACCTCTACCTCGCGGAGGCTGAGCGTCAACTCGCAGACACTTCCTCCTGCCTCCCCCTGGACCATGACCCCACCACTGAACATCAAGCCATTGTTTCCAGGACTGTCACTGACCTCATCTCCTCTGGAGATCTTCCTTCCACAGTTTCCAACCTCATAGTCTCCCAACCTCAGACGGCCCGCTTCTACCTCCTGCCCAAAATCCACAAACAGAACTGTCCCGCCGGACTGATCGTGTCAGCCTGTTCCTGCCCCACGGAACTCATTTCTTGCTATCTTGACTCCATCCTTAGTTCTGATGAAGGGTCATACGGACTCGAAACGTCAACTGTATCCCTCTCCTCAGATGCTGTCAGACCTGTTGAGTTTTTCCAGGTATTTTTGTTCTTGTCTGCCCTGTCAGGTGGATGTACAAGATCCCATGGCACTATTTCAAAAAGGAAAAGAAAAGCTCTCGCTGATGTCCTGAACAATGTTTATTCCATATGAACACATGAGTTAGGTGCAGGAATAGGCATCCAGCCCCTTGAGCCTGCTCCACCATTTGATACAATCATGGCTGATCGGATAGCGACCTCAACTCCCCTGCCTATCCCCTTGACTCCATTGTCAGTCAAGAATCTAACTCAGCCTTAAAAATATTCAATGACCCTGCCTTCGCTGGTCTCTGGGGAAGAGAATTCTGCAGACTAGCGACCCACTGAGAGAAAAACCTTCTCCTCATCTTAAATGGGAAACACCGAATTTTTAAATCGTGTCCCCTAGTCTAATCTCTCCCACAAAGGGAAACATCCTTTCAACATCCAGCCTGTCAAGTCCCTTCAGGACTTCTCATTCTTCTAAACTCCAATGGGTACAGGCCCAGCTTATCCAACCTTTCCTCATAGGATAACTGACCAACCCCCCCACCCCCCCCCACCTCCCCCACCCCCCCGCCCCCTCCCCCACCCCCCCGCCCCCATCCCATGCATCAGTCGAGTGAATCTTCTCTGACCTGCTTCTAATGCATTAATATCCTTTTTTAAATAAGAAGACCAAAACTGTACATCGTACTCTAGATGTGGTTTCACCAATGCCCTGTACAACTGTAGCTCAGCATCCCTACCTTTATATTCCATTCCTCTTGCAATAAACAACAACATTCCATTTGCCCTCCTAATCACTTGCTGTGTCTGCATACTAACTTCTTGTGATTCATGTGCCAGGACACCCAGATCCCTCTGTACCGCAGAATTTTGCAATCCGCAGTTTTGGTTTCCTTACCCAAAGAACCATATATTTGCCAATAGAGGGAGTGCAATGAAGATTCACCAGACTAATTCCTGGGATGGTGGGATTGTCCGCTGAGGAGAGATTGAGGAGATTGGGCCTATATTCTCTAGGGTTTACACAAATGAGAGGTGATCTCATTGTGACATAGAAAATTCTTACAGGGTTTGAAGGGGAGTTACAGGGAAGATGTTTCGCCTGGCTGGGTCAGGGGGTTGGGGTACAGAAAATCTGGGGACGAGGTCTCAGAATAGGGGGTCAGCCATTTAGGTCTGAGGTGAGGTGAGGAGGAATTTCTTTACACAGAGGGTGGTGAATTTTTGGAATTCTCTACCCCAGAGGATTGTGGAGACTCAGTTATTGAGTATGTTCAAGACAGAGATCGATAGGTTCCTAGATATTAGAGATATCAAGGAATATGGGGATAGTGAGGGAAAATTGCCTTGAGATAGAAGATCAGCCATGATCTAGTTGAATGGCAGAGCAGGTTCAAGGGGCCGAATGGCCTACACTTGCTTCTATTTCCTATGTTCTTAATATGCCGCTTTCCTATTCTTCCTGCCAAACTGCTCAAGTTCCCATTTTCCCCACACTAAACTCCATCTGCCAAATTTTTGCTCACTCACTGAACCTATCTATATCCCTTTGCAGACTCCTTATGTCCTTTTCACAACTTACTTTGCTACCTATCTTTGCGTTGTCAGCAAATTTAGCAACCATACGTTTGGTCCCTTCATCCAAGTCATTGATATTGATTGTAAATAGTTGAGGCCCCAGCATTCATCCCTGTGGTGGCACTCTACTAATTACATCTTGCCAAGCCAAAAATGACCCATTTATGCCTACTCTGTTTCCTGTTAGCTAACCAATCCTCTATCCATGCTAATATGTTACGTCCTGCACTGTGAGCACTTATGTTGTGTAATAACCTTTGAGGTGGCACTTTGCCAAATGCCTTTTAGAAATCCAAGTACAGCAAATCTACAGGTTCCCCTTTATCCACCTTGCTTGTTACTTCCTTGAAGGATTCTAATAAATGAGTGAACACAATTTCCTTTTCACAAAACCATGTTGATTCTCTGATGGTACTGAGATTTTCTAAGTGTCCTGCTATAAACTCCTTAGTAATAGGTTCCAGCAATTTCGCTGTGACCGATGTTAGACTGACTGGTCTGTAGTGTCCAGCTTTCTGTCCCTCTGCTTTCTGGAATAGAAGAGTTACATTTGCTACTTTCCAGTCTGATTTGGAAAATGTAAGCCATTGCATCTACTATCTCAGCAGTCACTACTTTTAAGACCCTAGGATGGAGTCCATCAGGATCTGGGGACTTGTCAGCTTTTAGTTTTAATAATTTCTCAGTATCTTTTCCCTGGTGATTGTAATTGTTTGAAGTTTCTCCCTCCCTTTCCCCTCCCTTTCCCCTCTTGATTTACACTTATTTCTGGGATGTTGGTTTTATTCTCTACAGCAAAGACAGAGACAATGGCATAGCTGTATTGTCACTGGACTAGTATTCCAGAGACCCAGGGTAATGCTCTGGGGCTCGAATCCCACCATGGCAAATGGTGAAATTTGAATTCAATAAAAAATCTGGAATTATAAGTCTGATGATGACCATTTCATTGCTGATTGTCATTTTAAAAAAACCCACTAATGTCCTTTAGGGAAGGAAATCTGCAGTCTGCATCGGACTCCAGATCCACAGCAATGTGGCTGACTCTCAAATGTCCTCTGAACGAGGGCAATTAGGGATGGACAATAAATGCTGGCCTGGCCAGTGACTCCCACATCCCATGTACGAATAAAAAAATTCATTTCCCCCGACTCGCTGTCTAGAGGATCAACACTTACTTTACTTACTCTTTTCCTTTTTAAATACTGTAGAAACTCTTTTCTTAAATCTGTTTTTATATCTCTAGCTAGCTTTCTTTTGTACTCTTAATTTCTACCTCGTTTTTTTTTAGTCATTCTTTGCTTATTCCCTAAATCAACATACTGAAAAACAGATTATCTGGCCATGATCACATGACTGATTGTTGGATCGTACTGTGTGTAACATGGCTGTAAGTTATGAGAGTGACTACATTTCCAAAGCACTTCATTGGCTGAAAAGTGCTTAGGGATGTCCTGAGGTAATGAAAGGCACCAGAGAAATGGACGTTCTTTCACTCCTCTCTCTCCCTCTACTTCCCAGCTTGCACCCTTCACTTTTCCAGCCCCCTTTTGCTGCCCTCTCCCCGCTCCCTTTACTTTATCATCGATCCCCCAGAGACTTCAGGCACTGATTTCAATGGACGCTCAGGCACAGTATTTGATCATATGGAATAGGAGCAGGAGTAGGCTATTCGGCCCCTCAATCTTGCTCTGCCATTCATTAAGATCATGACTGATCTGTTTGTGTTTCGAGTTCCACATTCCCATCTATCCCCGATAACCTTTGATTCCCTTGCCTAACTGGAATCTACCTACCTCCACCTTAAAAACATTCAGTGACCCCACCACCACCACTTTCTGAGGCAGAGAGTTCCAAAGTCACACAACCCTCTGAGAGAAAAAAAACCTCCTTATCTCTGTCCTAAAAGGGCGACCCCTGATTTTGAAACAGCGCCCTTAGTTCTGGACTCACAAGAGGAAATATTCTTATTGAAGCTCCCTCTACACTGCCTAAAACAACGCACCTTAAGTCTGGCCTCGAGGATTTACCTTCACTACAGCAGGGTGGCATTTCCAGGCTCCATGTCAATCAGCAGTGATTGATGATAATT
This sequence comes from Carcharodon carcharias, assembly GCF_017639515.1. Taxonomy (NCBI): domain Eukaryota; kingdom Metazoa; phylum Chordata; class Chondrichthyes; order Lamniformes; family Lamnidae; genus Carcharodon; species Carcharodon carcharias. Next base: position 108,654,404 of record NC_054483.1, on the reverse strand, counting down.
GTGATTGAGACTCTGCCAATTTATTATAAGCAGTTTGGAATTGAATTGAGACTCTTGAGTCTGGGTTGGGTTGAAGCCAATTGAACATCGGAACCAAAACCTCTGCCCCAACCCCAGACAGATGCAGGTTGAATGAAGTTAGATGAAAAGCAGCTTGTACTGACTGGAACTTGTTTCCAAATTGCTTCCTTTGAGTTCTTACCCTGCCTTGTATTTTGATCTTTGCACCTTGTCCCTCGCTTGTTTGGTCTCTTCGAAACCACTTGACTGGACCACATCCTTCAGGAGCGAGGGGGGGTGGTTGGCATTCCCAACAGACGATTGCCTGCCCACCATCCAATGCTCCCGTGTTTACGAATAAGAGGCGCCACGTTCCCTGATGCCCAGTTACCATGGCGACAGCTGCAGCTCGGATCCTCCACAGACAATGCAAAGAGTGATTGATGAGGGTTTGTCTGGTGCTTAAAGTGCAGCTGGCAGACAGCTGTGTCCTCCTGTCTTGATCCTGACGCCTGGCCCTTCATGATAATTCTTAAGATGGTTTCATATTGCAGCACTTTGGAAGGAGGATATCATCTGTATGGGCTGGAGTTTTAGTTTGACCGGCCCAGGAGTGGCCAACGAACAGACCCCAAACCGTGCTCGGTTCCCGACTGCGATTTCATGGTGGCTGACCAATTAATAGCCAGGCAGCGTAAGAGGGGTGGGCTGAAAGGCCCGACACTGCTGGGGTGGGGGCAGGAGGAGGGTGGGTGCTGAGGTAAGCATGGGCGCGGACAGAGAGAGCTGCCCTCAGGGAGCTGAAGAATTCAAAAGCAATCAATAAAATCCGGGAAAAAAAAACGCCCTCCTATTAGAATCAGTCACCCGAACATATAGATGATTAAAATTCTCTCCAGACATTTTTATTTAATAGCGGAAACCTCATCGTGCCTTTGGACGAGGTTTCATTAAAGGTGCAAAGTCCACCTGGCAGATTCGCCAACTCTAAGGTTGGATGGGCCACGAGAAACCGGGGACAATTGGGACTTTGGTGGGCTCAATTGCCCTCTTGGAAGCGGGCCCGCTGACCGAAACATCGCTCGAGCGCAGAATGACGCTGGGATGCTCGCCCGACATCATCATGCGCTATTTCATACTCAAGCAGGTCAGGCATGCGCCTGCACGGTGAGCTAAAATGGCAATAGTAAAGAAGCAGTAAATAACTATTTGTGGGCCCTGGGTATTTAGAGCTAGACACAGAGCTAAACTATTAATTAATGCTTGGATCCATTACGCATCCAGGCTTTGTCCTCCCCCACCCCCTGGCCTGCCCCCAATCGCCTCCATCGGTTTCCATCTGATCTTGTTGCTTCATCCCTGTTTTCCTAACTGGTGCCTCGGGATCCCATTCTGCAGCCGTTTGTGGTCCTTAGCACCTCGTTCAACTCTCCGTTCCTCACAGGTGAGGCCAGACAACCGATTGGTGGGTTTCTCCGCCCCTCAACAGAGCCTGATCTTTGACATCCTGCAAGTTGTCGAAATAGAAAAAGAAAGATGTACGTTTATATAGTGCTTTTCATGTCTGTCGTCATGGTGTTAGTTACAGAACGTGTCTGTTAAGGAAGTGTTCCTAGTCTTCTCTATGTTAAAAGCAAGTCTTTATTAACTACCTGTAACTATATATAGATAGGCAGTAAAGGGTTGGAGTCATCTCTGTATCTCGATCTTTACAGGTCTCTGCTTAACACCACACTGACCCTGGGGCTGGATCATGTGCCTTCTTACATCACTGTATAGGCAGGACTGTACTCAGTCCCACATTAACCCTGTGTGTACCAAACCCTTATACTACAATAATATAAAAGCAAAATATTGCAGATGCTGGAAACCTGAAATAAAAACAGAAAATACTGGAAAAGCTCCTCAGGCCTCGCAGCATTTGTGGAGATGTTGCTATTATCTCCAACTTCTTATACTACAATGTCCACTGGGCCTCTCAAAGTGCATTACAGCCAATGAAATGCTCTTGAGATGTAGTCACTGTTGTTTTGTAGGTAAGAAGCAGCCAATTTGCGCACAGGAAGCTCCGGCAAGCTGCAATGTGATAGTGCCTGGATAATCTGGTTTTTTGAGTGATGGTGATTTAGGTGTTAAATTTGGCCAGGACATTGGGGAGAACTCCCCTGCTCTTCTTCAAGACAGTGTCATGGGAGCTGGGGGCCTCTGTACTCAGATCTCATCCTAAAGTCGGCATCCACAACAGTGCTGAGCTCCCTCAGCACTGCATGTGAGTGTCAGCTGTTATACTCAAGCCCTGGAATAGCTCTTGAACCCGGGGCGTTGTGAATCAGAGGCGGGAGTGTTATAAACAGAACCACGTCTGATACAATTCCCTGACCAATGCCCAAACTCTAGTACTTTCCAGTGTATAATGATTAGAAGGCATGACTGTTCTTGGCCTATCTTTTGCACGTGGACATATGGGCTCTGAGTTGTGGTGCCCTGGCTGAGATCAGTTGACCCAGCACAGGCAAAGGATGCACCTAGTGATCTTGCTGTTTGGTAGCAGACCAAGCACAGCAGTAGCCCCTCGCTGAGACACTAGAGAGGCCATTGCATCAGTAATATAGGTGTACAGAGTCATCTCGAGCAGTATGGCAATATGCCTGATGGTGAATCGAGAGTCTGTCTGCACAACGTTCTGAAGCTGCTTTTAAAAACAGAGGGAAGTGGCCGATATCCCCCATTTTCCTCTAAGATATAATTAAATCCTGGTTTGTTTGGATTTGGTTTTCCACATTGGAATACCAATTCCATGTTGCCATTGACAACTTGACATTATCCTTCAGTTTAATTCTATTTTCTCACAAATGTGATTCAAAAAATAGAAGGAACTTGCATTTCTATAGCGCCTTTCACATTCGTAGGTAGGGTTCCAAAAACACTCTTAGTAGATAAACTATTTTGAGTGACATTGATTGAGAGGTAAATAATCGGCCAGGGTACTGAGAAGACCCCCCCCAACCGGCTCTTCTTCGAAATGGTACCGTGGGATCTTTTATGTCCACCTGAGAGGGCATCAGGCCCGCGACTTAACTCAGCGCTGCACTGTAACGTCAGGCTGGATTTTGTGGTCACGCCTCTGGAGTGTGACCCGACCCCACGACCTCAGAGACGAGCACGCTGCCACTGAGCCACAGCTCAAGTCGAATTAGATAACAACGGGCCGGATTTGCCCATCGGCTCCAGGGCCCCAAGCGTTGTGACCAGCTGGGCACCCCGAAGCCCCACACGCGCTGGCAGCGAGGCCGGTGTCACGATCCTCCTGGAGGCTGCCTTCTCAATTGTTGCTCGCGAGGTATGTAGCTTCGTGAGACTCCTCCGCTTCTGGTCACGGGTGGCCGGTGTGAGAAGGGCCGAAGGGTCAAGGCTGTTGGACAGGAGCGGGGAAAGCTGGGGGAGGTGAAGGGTCATTTATTTGTGCGACGCTTCTTGATTGAATGCAACCTCCAGATGGTCACCCAGGATCACTGCTAGGGAGGCTGCCTCTTTTGAGCTGGAGGCCTTCACACAAGATGGGGTTTGGGGGGGGTTGGGGGGGGAGATGGGCGGTGGAGGGGGCGGGGGTGGGTGCTGTTCTACCTGGTAGCAAAATGCCAATGACCTCACAAAATTGCTCTTAATTTGGGGCCTTGACTATGCCAATTGGCAAAACCCACCTGTGTGATGCAGACAGATGACCCAGACCCTTGGGAAAGATCCCAGCAGCAGGAATGTCCGACCCACCTCCTCCCTATTTTTATGGCATTCCCAACTCCAAGCCGGGCACCACAGAGCCAGAGAAATTCAGTCCGGTGTATTTTTTTTTGTTGCCAATTGTGTGACCATGATACCTCAGTGTCCCTATTTGACTTAAAAACGAGTGATCCTTGACCCATCTCCAAAGATATAGCTCAAAAGAATTACTCATACCCATGAGGTAAACATTTAAGCTTAAATTATGCGATGAAGAAATCTTCAGCTGGAATTTAATGATTGTACAAAACCCAAATAGCAAATCATTGCCTATCTCTTTGCATCGACTCAATCTTTTCCAGGACTTCAGAACTGCTGAAGGCCTCAGTCCCCACTTTCCCCTGCGCTCTGCGGGTCTTTGAATGTCACGCTTAGCATCGTCCAATCAATAGTTACCTCACCACTTCTCTTCATTCTTTTTTTGTTTAACCTTGATGGGATTCCTATCTCTATGGGCCTAACTCTTCAAACCCAGGATCTTCAAAAAAAAAAATCAAAGAACATAAAGAAGGCTTTGATGTCAACCATTAATGTGTAAGAAATCTAACCTTGTGTTGTGTTTGGAAAAGGATTCAGTGGTTCGCCCGAAGTCCCGTTTGGTTTCGCATGCTCCAGAATGCTCAAGGGTATTAAGAGGCTGGCACATAACCAAGATGGAGGCATTCCTCCTGCACTATTTGCTCGCTTCCATGGCGATCCTGTTGAAAATTTGATTGCAGTGTTGACACGAACCTTTAAAGTCTCTGCCCTTTAATTTAAAGTTTTTGAAAAAACATGATAAATAAATCATTAGCATTTAGGCTGGGCAACAGCAACAGCTGCACCAAAGGGAATCGCTGGTGTGTTGAGCTAATTGCTGAGAGGATTGGGAGGGTCTTTGATTTTCTTGTGTTGACTCTCATTTTTCTTTTACAACTGGGCTCCACTCACACAAAGTTTGAGGCGATCACGTAACGATCAGTATCCCAGGCCACACCAGTCGTGTGGAGGCGGAACACTCAGGATTGGGGCACGTCCTGGTGTCTAAGACGCAGTCTGGGGTTTGAATCAGCATCTGAGTTTTACTTTCCAACAACTTTTTCAGGCATCACCATTCACAATGTGCTTTATCAGATTAAAGCCAAGAAGAGAAGATTCGCTTTTATATAGCGCCTTTCATGACCTCAGGAAGACTTCGCAGCCCATGAGATATTTTTGAAGTCTGGTCGCTGTTGCAGTGTAGGAAACACGGTGGCCAATTTGCGCACAGCAAGCTCCCACAAGCCGCAATGTGATAATGACCAGTTAATCTTGTTGGTTGAAGGACAAACATTGGCCAGGACACCGGGGACAGCTTCCCTGGGTTAAAACGCGTTAAACAATGTTTTTTTGAATGTAGAGGCTGTCGTTATGCGGGGAAATGCAGCAACCAATTCAACATTTCACCAAGAAATACTCCCTCCCTCACCACCCAAAACCGCAGTGAGATGAATATCCAGTTAAAATATGCTTCTGTTTGATGTTGCTTGAGGAATGTTGTTTAGGATTCCAGGAGGATGCCCCTGCTGTTTTAGTAAGGATCTTAATATCCATATGTCTCATCTGAGGGATAGCACCTCGAACAGGGCATCAGTTCCTTGTACTGCTCTGTTTGCTATCGTGGGTTTTGTCTCGGGATTTGTTAGCTTTTTACTCTAGAAGCGATCTTGCTGGAGGCAATGATCTTTGTTCAAAAAGCATTTATTACACGCTAACTATTTACAAAGGTTAAATAAGACGAACATACAGCAAGAGCTGCTCTCTGAGATGTTACCCGGTTACCTCCTGTCAGCGAGTGACATGGGTCCTTTTGCACATGCTCAGTTTGCTCTTTTAGAGTTAACCCTTTACCCTACACTATGGAGCTACATTTTTGCTTCGGGTGAGGGGAGCGGAGTAGGGGGAACGAGGAGCTGGGTCTGATTCTAGGTCCTGAACCTGCCCCTGGAGGGAAATAGTCCCCCTGGGATCTTGACCAGGTTTCCGTGTCCAATTAGGGGTGTCGAGTGAGCTCTGGAAGCTGAAGAGGAGCAGCAAGGGAAGGTAAGTCACTGAGAGGGTGCTTCAACAGGGAGGTGCCCTCTCAGCGGTTTTTAATAAAACCCCAGGGAAAGCAGCCAGCTCCCCCCTCCTCCTCCACCCCCACCCCCACCCCCGCCACCTCACCTGCTGTGGGGAAGGGGATTGAGGGAATCTCTCCGCTGCAGGCTGGGGAAGCAGTGGGGTGGACCTGTAGACCTGCTCGGAGAGCTGCCCTACTGACGCGCGCCCCATGTCCCGCACCCCTCCCCCTTCCCCCTTCCAGTAAACTACCCCTTCATTGCGCCTGGAAACTGGGGGCCGGCTGGAAAATCCCAGTCCGGCTCTTTTAACCGCTCTCAAGAAGGCTCAATAATGAGCCTCCCTGGGGTGACTAGGCAGCCCTCCTGGGCCCTGAAACTGCCTCAGAACTGGCCACAACTTTATCCTCACTCGCTGGCCCAAATCTTTTCCTTTTTGGGCAGAGGCTCGAAATGCTGTGCGACAGATTATGGGAACAGCGTGTCTCCTGTCACCTCTCCGCGTTTGTAGACTGCAGTGGGCTGATTATTTTAACCAGGGTTTTTAAAAAAGGGAAGAGCTGTTGAGCATGGCGCTCGATACCAACAAGCAGAGCTCACAAGTCAGTACTTCATCTTTTAATATCAAAGCAAAATGCAGCGGGGGCTGGAAATCTAAAACAAAAACAGAAAATTCTGGAAAGACTCAGCTGGCCTGGTTAGTATCTGTGGTGAGGGAAACAGAGTTAACGTTTCAAGTCCTTATGACTCTCCTTCCTTGTTGTTTTTCCCCTTGTTGGTATTCTCGCAAAGGGTCCCGATGAGTAAGAGACGAAAAGCTTCGACATGTCTCTTTCTTTCTCAGCTCCGCGCCGCCAGATGACTAACTGTCTTCTTTCTGTCACCAGGACCAGAACAAGGTGGATGAAGTCCGCATTCGGCCGGTTTTGGCCTCTGCCAGGAGACGTAACCCGATCACTGAAGGCGTGGTGGAGGTGAAGTATCAGGGCAAGTGGAAGCAGGTCTGCAATGTTGGCTGGAACTTCAACAACAGCAGGGTGGTGTGTGGAATGCTGGGCTTCCCAGGAGAGCTCCCAGTGAACATGAAGATTTACAGGTAGGGTCAAGCCATTCGCCTGGTGTCAACACCTTCTAGAGAATTTAGCCCATCGGGTGCACAAAGTGTTTATGCTGGATGTCTTCTCCCGCCCCTCTTCATGTAACCCCGCCAACATATCTTTCCAGTCTCTTTCCTCCTCGTGTTTATCCAGCTGCCTCTTAAATATGTCTCTGCTATTCACCTCAGCCACTCCCTGTGGTAATGAGCTCCACATTCTCACCACTCCCTGGTTAAAGACCTTTCTCCTGAATTCCTTATTGGATTTATTGGTGACCAGCATATGTCCTATAGTTCTAGATCCCCCACAAGTGGAAACTTTCTTTACATCTACACAATCGAACTCTTCTATAATCTTAAAGACCTCTATCAGATCACCCCCTCAGCGTTCATACTCCTAGAGCGAAGATCCCCATCTTCACTGAGAGGCATAACCTCCCAGTTCTGGCATCGTTCTTGTAAATCTCTTTTGCACTTTCTTCAGTGCCTCTCTACCTTTCAATAAGATAGAGACCAGAACTGGGCACAGAACACTCCAAACATGGTCCAACCAAGGTTCTATATAAGTTTAACATAACCAACCTGGGATTTGTTCTTCAGGGATGTTGTTACAAGAGCACTTCACACAATCCTATCACGTTCCTCTTGGTTCTATTTTAACGGAGGCGTGAAGTTAAAAATAATACAGATAGCACTGTGTCAGCTACTGAGGGAAGGATAATGACAGGACTCGCAGCAAACAGTCTATTTACTTAACAAGCAGAGTCGACTTAAACAGAGCCTCTACGAACTACAGCAAACGGAACTCGTGACTTAAACTAGAGCAACTTCTCCTAGTGAAACCTGGGCCTGGATTTTTCCTATGGACGGGAGTGGGCGGGGGGGGTGCGGGTGAGAAGCAGCTCGCCGCCCGCGATTGGCTGTGTGGGCGGGCCAATGGGGAGAAGGGAGAGCCGGGTCCTGCGCTCTTTCGCACGCATGGAGCTGCCTCAGGGAGATTGAATGGACATGAAAAAAAATTAAATAATCGATTTGAAAATTTATTCAAGGTCGCATGAGTTGGAACATGCTTGTAAAGTTGGGAAGATGTATTTATTTATTTCATAAAAGCTTCGGGAAGCCTCATCCCGCCCATGGACAGCGTTCTTAGGTACTTTAACTAATCTCTTAATGGCCTTAATAGGCCCTTAACATTTCGATGGGTGCACAGCTGACTCCGCCAAACGAAATGTCGCGATGACATCGGGACGCACGCCTGACATCAACCGCAAGATTCAGCCCCTGGGTTATTTCTCCAGAAAAACGCAGTGAGCGCAGGATAGTTAAATAATACAGATATTGTGTGTAAGGTCAACCCCAGTCACCTACTCACAGCAGCGCAGTCACCAGCTGTAATTGACAAAATTATCCAATCATCTCCGTTTTGCTGAGGAACAGTGGGGCTGGATTTTAGTTCTGTGTCAGGACCCCAACGTCGGGTGCGTTTCCCAGTTTCCCAGCTCCCAGCAGAGTGCCCCACTTGCCTTGAGGGCGGGTAACTGTTTACCCCGACTGAGCTGGCATGTTCCAAAAGTGACCAGGAGGTGGGAACTTGAGGCCAAACTGACCTGCTGTCTGGTGCTGGGAAATTGAGGGTTCCGGGCCTCTGGTTCTACCCCCATGGCAGTTTAACAATTCGGCCTGTGGTGCTCCTATCTGTATCTTGGAGTTTTCCTCATCTTATATCTGGATCTGTTGTAGACTCACTGGTAGAGATTGATTGCTGGGACTAGTCAACAACTCCATTTATTGTTGTATTTACCTGGATGGTAAAAGATGAACTTATGGAAGGAAGTACTTCCATTAGAGGAAGTTCAGGGAAGGTTCACTAGGCTGATCCCCAGGATGAAGGGTTGTCTTCCAAGGACAGGTTGTGCAGGTTGGGCCTATACTCATTGAAGTTTAGAAGAATGAGAGTTGATCTCGTTGAGGCCTAAGAGATTCTGAGGGGACTTGACAGTGTGGGTGCTGAGTGGATGTTTCCCCTTGTAGGGGAATCTAGAACAAAGTGGTTTCCCATTTAGAACGGAGATGAGGAGGAATTTTTTCTCTCAGAGGATGGTTAATATTTGCAATTCCTGCTCCCAGTGAGCAATGGAGGCTGAGTCATTGAATTTTTCAAGTCTAAGTTAGACGGAGTTTTGATTGACAAGGGAGTCAAGGGTTTTGGGGGATAGGCAGGAAAGTGGAGTTGAGACCCCAACCAGATCAGCCATGATCTTATTGAATGGCAGAACAGGTTTGACTGGCCTACTCTGGCTCCTATTTCTTATGTTCTAATGGAAATTGGTTTTGTCTGGCCCGTCAATGTCGATGCTAAGATTCCTATAAAGTTTGAAAGGCATTTTTGCATCTGATTTGACCTACACCGAGTAACCCCAAATCCAAAGTGCAGAGGTCAAAGTTTGGACAAGGCTTCGCCTGGGCGCTTGGAGGCTCCAGGGTAAGATGGCAGCAATGCTCGGACAGACCATTGCTCTCAGCGTCAGCCGTAACTCAGTTGGTAACACTCTCAGCTTTTGAGTCAGAAAGTTCTAGATTCAAGTCCTGCTCCAGGGCGTGAGCACAGAAATCAAGGCTGTCATTCCAGTGCAGTACTGAGGAGATGCTGCATTGTTGGAGGTGCTGTCTGTTGAATGGGATGTTAGGCTGAGGCTCCATCTGTCGTCTTCAGTGGATGTAAAAGATCCCATGGCACTATTTGGAAGAAGAGCAGGGGAGCGATCCCCAGTGCCCTCAATAATTATCCCTCATTGAACAATAATAAAGTATTACTTGGTAACAATCAGATTGCTGCTTGTGGGAGCTTGCTGTGCATTAATTGGTGGATGCGCTTCCCACATTGCAACAGTGACTACTCTTCAAAAGCACTTCACTGGTTTTAAAGTACTTTGGGACAACTGGTGGTTGTGAAAGGCGCTATATAAATGCAAGCCTTTCTCCCTAGCTGACTGCAGCGGTAGCGATGTGTAGGCTGGGCCATAAAGGAGTGAATGTTCAAGTCTTTAAACTGCAGTATCAGCGAACCTCATAAATCAGTTGTTTTCCTTTTAAATACTGCCAAACCTGAAGGAGGAGAAGCAAGTGTGCTCGGATAACCACTGCTAATAATTACAGCACTTCAGCTGGCGGTGTAATTAATGTGAAGCCTGAGGTTTCTGCTCTTGGGTGTAGCTTGGGCCTTGACTTGGTCTAACTGATCTTCAGCGTAAAGCAGTAAAGGTCCCAGCCCATTCAGAGCTCAGAGCCCTTCCTTCTTCCTTTAAACCCATACCCCATCATCTGTACAGCCGGGTTTAGGTGATCATGGGCTAGGTTTATTCAGAAATAACCTGAGCTATTTAACCAATCCCCATTAATGGTCTTTAGTCCAAATCAAAGCCTTGCTGCAGTTGCCATGGAAACATTGATGGATTTAGCTCTACCTTTTTATTTCAAGCCAAACATTTCTTTGTCAGAATTAATGGAGCAGGGTGCTTTGTCAATGACTTAACAGAACTTGATTAATTAGCAAAGATGGGACCCTGGAAATTCAGTGTCAGGATCTGTTCAAAATTATTCTCAAGTTTTCAAGGGAACGTCCAATCCGGTTAGAAATTGGAACAATGTCACTGCTGAAAAATGGGACGCCTCTTCTTTATTTTTGCATCATGGGCTCCCAGATTAGCCACAGTGCAGTTAGTTACAGAACAAAGCCAGCAGGGAGACGCTCCCTCAGCACATCGCTGAGGTATCAGCCTGGATAAGGTGGTGAGGTATATGGGGTGGGACTTTAGTCCGTGGGGCGCTATTTAACGAAGGCGACTTTGCTCTCATCCGCCGGCTAGAAGGCCCCGCGTCGCCTCCTTAAAGGAGGCCCTGCCCCATCACTGGCCAGCAGTGGGCCTTCTCCTGGAATCAGGGATCCCGGGAAGTCCCGCCCGCCGAGAGATGCCAGCCAATCAGAGGCCGGCAGCTCTACTGGACGGCAGCGCCATTGAGGGAGCGGGGGGGCGGGGGGCGGGGGTGGCTGCTGCCGGAACGGCATCCACCCTTCCTGTCGCTGGGTTCCCCCAGGCCGCGGGTGAGCGATGGAGGGAGTGAGGTCGCAGGGGGGTGGGGATCGCTGGGAGGAGAGACAGAATTGTAAAGGGAGAATGGTTTAGGGAGGCGTGTCCTGGAGAAGGATCAAGATGACTGGAAGCTCTGCCACAGGATGGTAACGGCATGGGAGGAGGACTGTGCGGAGGGTGGGAGTGAGGGATACAGGGCGCCAGAGTCAGAAGAAAGCATAAGTTGCATGACAGGGGCGTTGACATCATCATGAGCTTTGGAGCTAAGGACTTCACAGGAAAGCACAAACTGAAGAATATTAAACACTAAAGCTCTGGTTCGAAGCCTAAACTTAAGATTCACAAGTGTATAAAGCAGGGTCAAGTAGCATCGGTCTCAAAATGCTTGAAGGTTTTATTTGTTATCCTTGGAACTGTTGGCCAAACAGCTCCTAGGATTTGTGTTGTAAACATTTGAGAGTTTGCCTCGTGTCCTGTTCAGGGGCAGTCCTGCTGTTTACTGTTGTCCCTTTTCTAAGCCACTACATTTATCCAAACAAGAGTTAATGCTAGAAAGAACTTGCATTTACATAGCGCCTTTCATGACATCAGGGGCATCCCAAAGCGCTTTACAGCCAATGAAGTACAGTAGTCGCTGTCGTAATGCAGGAAACACAGCGGCCAATTTGCGCACAGCAAGCTCCCACGCACAGCAACATGATAATAACCTCACCCTATGACCCACCCCCGCCCCAACCTCCTCACTATCACTCACCTGTGGCCTGGGATCCAGCTGCTAGGCCTCGAGTGCTGTCATCTTGGTCACAGCCACCATTTCCCTGGCGGCGCTGCTAATCATTAGAGTTTCTGGCCTCTGATTGGCCATCAGTTCTTGGTGGGTGGGGCTCCTGCCCCTGGGGTCCTTGATTTTGGAGAAAGCTCACCACTGTCCAGTGAAGTGCCTGAGTGGCAATTGGTACAGCTGGGCTTCCCTACAGAAGGAGAGACACCTGTCACCTCTTTAAATATTGCCCCCACCCGGGGTCTTGATGAAGGACGGCACCTCTGACAGTGGGGTGCTCCCTCAGTGCTGCACGGAAATTTCAGCCTCAATTATGTGCTCAAGTCTCTGGAGTTAGACTTGGATCCACAACCTGCCGACTCAAAGGCAGGAGTTCTCTGCACTCTGAGACATGGTCCCCACCATCAGCTTCTCTGAATTGTGGGTCCAATGCGGTATGTTCAGAACTGGAACGTAGGGAGTGGAATTAGCCATTCAGCCCCACAAGACTATTCCTCCACTGTGAGCCTGTGTTCTACTTTTGGGCCTGTGAACCCTTCTGAATTACTGATGCTGTAAGCTAGCAACCTGTCTGAGCTGAAGTCCAATTCTCCATCTCTGGGACCACCAGAATCTCTGGATTGGAGTTTGGTCCTGCTCGCATCCTATCTGAATAACAGTCCAATACGACTTCTTCATCTGAAGGCAGGTCCAACCCACAACACCATGTTCTCCACCACAGATAGGGCAAGGAGGCCGGTCCTGACTCCACCCCAGCTGGGCTGGGGATTGAACCCCGCGCGTTTGGCACCAACACCCCCCCCCCACCTCCCCCTCCTCCCTGGACAGGTCCGAGTTGCTGTGGCAACACACACTTCTACGTGCATGCTGTGAGCTGGTGGTAGAGTCTCTTAATTCCTTTCCATCGCATGGCCGATCAGGAATCTCTCCCACTCTTACCGCCTGCCATTGGCACGTGATGGAAGTTTTACCAGTTGATACTCAACCTGTTTGCCCACGCTACAAGCACACCTCCCACGGCCATCAAATCCTGGAGTGGGATTTGAACCTGGGGCTTCTGGCTCAGAGACACCCACTGCACCACAAGACCTCCTCGCTTCAATATGATGAGCGTAAAAATGATCAGCTGCTGAGAATGGGAATCCAACCTGCAAAGCTACTGAATGGAAACCCAGTCAACTGCCCATTTAACTATCGGGACGTACAAATACAATATGTTCTTTCACCTACAGTCAATAAACAGGAGGGGCAAAGAAATAGAAGGGCATGCTGACGGGATGAGATGGAAAGGAGTGGGAGGAGGCGCGTATGATTCATAAACACTGACGTGAAATAGTTGAGCTGAGTGGCCTGTTTCTGTGCAGCAAATTCCACATAAGGACCATCTTTCAACTTCACTTTAGAATTCCAACCGCAGGGATGTGCAAAATAGTGGTGCCTCAGGGTGGGAGAAAATGACGCTTTCTGAGCTTGTTCTTAGACCTTTTATTGGCTTGGCTGAATGGCAGTCTAGTCCTCTGTAACCACAGCCCAGACTGTCAGTGAGAAGATCACTGAAACATTTTCCCATGTGAGATCTATTACAAGCGTGCCCTGGTTAAAGAACGTATTATCCATTGCAACTGGCACCTGAACAAACATGGGAACATCTGCCCCTCCGACCCTCACCTTACTTAGGGTCATGAGGGGGGGGTACCATCTCGTATAAAGACACCAGATTGGCTCTACAATTGACGCACCATGTTTAAGCAAGGAATAGGCTTTTGTCCTCTCTCTGAATATGTCACTGAGCCTCACGGATAGCTTGAATCATGTGTTTGCTGAAAGTTTGACGTGTGTAATGCCCTGCTGAATAGCTTTTCACAGCCGCCCACACAAATTTACATGAAGACTATCACGTTTTAAGTCATTCCAGGCAGTCTTTCCCACAATGCCCCACCCCCCCTCCCCAATCCTGCCCCCCTCCCCCCCATCCCCCCACTTTCTGTAAAATAGTGACTTTCTTATTTTTGCAGTTGCCTGTTCTTTCCGGAATGCAGTCCGGGAATGTGGTGTTATGGATTCATCCAGACTCTTGGCAGCCTCCTGAGAAATGCTTAATTAAACACAAGGATGATTTTGTTTCACTGGAATGAATTGGGCACACGTTAACATTTTTCTAGCTGTTTATTTTCCTTCCGTGTGCACTGACAGCGATGGGTCACTGTCCTTTCTTCTCATTTAGTGAACCACATTTGGGTAATGTGGTTTGTATACATTTGTAAAAAGAAAATTTTGACTTGAAACAAATATTTGACACAGCCCTGAGGTGAGTATTTCGCTCAGCACGATCTGAATGGTCTTGAATGCAGCGGAGCAGCTCTTTCACGGACCTCTTCACCCATGAGCACGTAATCAGGACTGGCACCCGGCACTCCGGACGCAGTACTGAGAGAGTGCCGCACGGTTGGAGGTGCTGTTTCTCAGGTCAGACATCCAACCGAAGCCCCGTCTGCCCTCTTGGGTGGGTGTCAAAGATCCCAAGTCGCTACTTTGCAGAACAGCGGGGAGTTCTCCCGGTGTCCTGGCCAGTATTTGCCCCTTAATCAATGTGAACTTAAGCATATGATCTGGTCATTTATTTAATTACTATTTGTGGAATCTTGCTGTGCGCAATTTGGCTTCTGCATTCCCCACAACTTTAACTGCACTTCATTAGTGCTTCATTAGCTGTGTAGAGTTTTTAGACATCCTGAAGTCATGAAAGACACTTGCTTTTTAACTAAAAACATATTAATTGGCCATTAAAATCACCATGATGGAGACCTACGTGCAAAATGGCCACCGTACTTTTACGGATGGGGAAACACGTACGAAATAATGTAATTCGTCCGAAGCGGAAGTGTTTTGATTTGTTCTTGAAATGCGTTGTGATGAAAATGCAAGGCTTTCTCAGCAGGAACACACTGGCCGCAATGTTCCGGCTCAGTTGGGGTCGGGCATCATGGCCGGCGGGGAGGGGGGGGGTGGGGGTGAGGGGACAATATGGTGAGAAGGCCAAAAATCAGTTTCACGCCGCTGTGAAACCGGTTTGCCATCGGTCCCCTCCACCCGTCGATGGTGGGCTACGTTTTCCACCACAGCACGTTGCCAACCTAATTTCAATGCTTTTTAGCGCCTCATTATACGCCCTGCTCGCTGGAATCAAGCCCCCCCCGCCACCCGGGGGCATCCGGGCATGGATTGTACGTTGACGTGTTTCCCGCCTGTACACAAGCAACGTGCACCGGGCGGGCTGCACTTCGCTTAGGACTTCGAGGTTTGTTTGCCTACCTTGCTTTGGGGAGCACTCGACATCATCAGCGCCAGGCAGCACCGCATCACTTTTAGTTGGGGGGGGAGGGGGGGGACTCTCGGGCAGGTCTCTACCAACCAATCAGCTGTAAGGCGGTGGGGGTGGGGGGTGGCTTTTCAACAGCTGCAGGGCGACGGCTTGCTTGGGGAAGGGGTCGAAGGGCCTTCCTTAAGAGGAGAGGCTGGACACGTTAGGACTGTTCCCCTCGGATCAGAGAGGCAGACTAACAGCGCTTCTCAAAACGATGAGAAGTTTCGATAGAGAAAAATTATTGCCTCTGCCGAGTGGGTCAATAACCAGAGGTCGTAGGTTTAACACCTGTGACCTAGGCGGGAAATGTGGAGAAATTTCTTCTCGAGATCTGGAAGACTGTAAAGATGGCAGAAGCTAATTCCCGAAATGATTTGAAAAGGGGATTGATAAGGAACTTGCAGTGTTACGGACGAAAGGGTGGAGTTTAGGGACCAGCCCAACAGCTTCTTCAAAGAGCCAGATTTGTCATTTTCAAACTGCTGGGCGGACTGGAGATGGAGCAGTGCAGCAGCTTTAGCGAATGGTGCTTTGAAATGCAGTCCAAGAGGCAGATTCCTGCAGCACTGACATTTATGGAACTGCTTCTTGCTTCTGCAGCGTGGTTGGTGATAGAAGGATTCAAGAGGCAGTGTGAGAGGTCACCAGGGTCAGGGCTTTGAGTGGAGGAACACAGGATGTCACCATTTAATTCCCAAACTAAAATATTTATTCCTTTCAGAACACCCCGCTCCGGCTGCAAAGGCCACACTGACTGCGCTTGTGCCTGTTTTGGGTTTGTTTGTCTTCCTATTGAGACTGCAATTTCTGTAATGGCGAAAGGTGAGGTCCTGAGGCCTCGGTTTGCCCAGGTCAAACTGAATCGATGATACCGCTCAACTGGCAGCATAGTTCAAAGGGCTCGCTTTCTCCCCCCCTGATGTGGATCACTGAAGTTACACACCCCATTCGTCTCAGTCCCCTTTACAGGTCCTGCATTACACTGAACAAGTTGTCTTGCATTCTCGCTGGGGAAAGTTACAGGTTCAGATCTGAGCCCATGCCCATCAGCCACAGAATGTACAACCTGAAAGGATATGAACCACTGTCCTTAAGGACCCTGTCCATCCGGGGATGAGACAACTAGACACACGGACACACAGACGCACACCCGCTGTAATCCTCACACGTGTGGAATTATACAGAGGCAGAGCAAAGAATTCAAACAACAAACGAGCCCATGTTGCAGAGCTGCCACTTACAACAACAACTTATGTTTCTATTGCACCTTTAGCATAGTAAAGCATCCCAAGGTGCTTCACAGGAGCGATTATCCAACACACTTTGACACGGAACCACTTTAGGAGATATGAGGACAGGTCACCGTAGAGGTGGGATTTAAGGAGTATCTTAAAAAGGAGGAGAAGCGAAGAGATTTAGAGAAGGAATTTCAGCAATTAGGGGCCAGATGACTGAAGGCATGGGTGGAGTGATGGAAATCGGCGATCAGTAAGAGAGACCTGAATTGAAGGAGCCCGGAACTCTTACATAACATCGCTCAATATGGGCCTTTTTGTTACCTCATTCTGGGCTTTTGGGCATTGCTAGCAGGACAAGCATTAATTAGGCTTCCCTGTCTGCCCCTCGAGAAGGTGAAGATGGACCTTTTCTTGAACTGCTGCACTCCATGTGGTAACCGTGGAGTATGGGGTGCCAGGACTTTGGCCAGTGACAATGAAGGAACTGTGATATATCTCCACATCTGGATGATTTGTAACTTGGAGAGGACTTTCATTGGTGATGTTGACCCTGTGCACTTGCGGCCCTTGGCCTTGTTAGAGAGTGAAGGTCACTTCTGGGAAGTAGTGTCAGAGGAACCTTGGTGAGCTGCTGCCTTCTCTCTGAGGGATGCTTTCATTTAACCATCTCTGCGGTCACTCGGTCTCCATTCCAAAGTAGTGAGGACAATTGGAGGGATCAACGTAGGGGTCAAGCAGTTGCTGAAAGATCGTAATTATGTTTTTGGTTAGGTCAGCCCTGTCTTGTGTCAGGGTGAAAGATCTGCATGAACCAACAACGCAGGCGTGCCTATTCCGAAAAATGGCTGCCATTTCTGGGCGCCTTTGGTCCAGTTGTATCTCTAACAAAAAGCAGAACGTGTCCTCTGATGCTCACTGAGTTCGCCCGAATCAATTATAACCGCTCTGGCCATGCTAAACTGTCTCAAGTCCCGGTGAGCCTCCTCCAGCATGGCTGTGCTGAAGTATGGCCTTGCAAGTCAGTCAGTTGCACACAGTGGTCAAGCAGTGGGTTCTAATTGAGGGACGCTGTGTACATCAGACTTGAAAGTGGAGCTGAGACCACGACACATTCAGCCATTATCTTATTGAATGACAGAGCAGGCTCAGCAGGCTGAATGGCCTCCTCCTGCTCCTAAATCCCGTGTTCCTATGAGGCAGCTCGATTGGATGCCATTTCCTGCTGGATATGCATTGCCATTGGGCTGGTTATTCTGGCTACTGTGACCCCACATCCATCATTACCCCCTGGTGTTTGTGTCATACTAATGTGGGACGAAAGGCAAGAACTTAGAAGAAGAGTAACCGACAGGCCCACCGAGGTGAGTAAAGCCATAGGATCATTTACAGCACATAAGGAGGCCATTCAGCCCCTCGAGCCTATGCCAGCGCCCCGTCGACCAATCCAGTCATCCCATTCGCCCGCTCTATCCCCGTAGCCCTGCAAGTTTATTTCCCTCACGTGCCCAGTCAATGGTTTCCTCTTGAAATCATTGATCGTCTCTGCCCCCCAGCACCCTCGTAGTCCGCGAGTTCCAGATCATTACCACTCGTCGTGTGAAAAAAACTTCTTCCTTCCTGCATCTCTAGCCCAAAACTTTAAAACTGTCTCTCCTAACCTTTGCACCGGCAGCTAATTTAATCCGTAGGTTCATTGTTTCATGTGCTGCATCAAACTGGGTTGCATATAATAAGGGAATCAACAACAGCTTGCATTTATATAGCGCCTCAATGTAGTAAACCTGACAGGTGCAATGATACGGATCTTCTGTTATCTCCAGCAGACCTAATTAGAGCAACTGACTTTATTCTTTTGGTCAGTGTTACCTCAGAATAACAGACAAATGACTGTTGGCAATCTCATCCAGGCCTTTGGTACCCTCTAGTCCTGACTATTCCACTGCTGCTTTGGCCAGCATCCCAGCTTGCACCCAACACAAACTTGAGCTCATCCAAAACTCCGCTCCCTAAGTGCTTCACAGCAGCATAATCAAACAAAATGTGAGTTATGTAAGGAGTTATTAGGACAACTGACAAAACGCTTGGTCAAAGAGCGAGGTTTTAAGGAGCATCTTAAAGGAGCAGTGAGTGGTAGAGAGGCGGCGAGACTTAAGGAAGGAATTACAGGCCTGAGGGCCTTAGGTTGCTGAAGACATGGCCACCCGTGGAGTAGGGATGATTGTGGCTGCATAGGAAGCCAGGATTGGAGGTACCCATCAGGCTCGGAGGGTAGTGGGATTGGAGGAGGTTACAGGGACAGGGAGGTGCAAGGCCGTGGAAGAATTGAAGAACGAGGGTGAGAATTTTTATATTGAGGGATTACCAGGATGGGATAAAACGTAGGGTGACGAGCGCAGGGGGTGATAGGTGAGTGGGACTTGGTGTGAGTTAGGACACGGGCAGCAGAATTTTGAGTTCAAGTTGATGGAGAGCGTGAGCTGGGAGGCTGAAAAGGAGAGCATTGGAATAGTCAAGTCCGGAGGATCCTACGTCTGCTTAGATTTTGTTTTTTTTTAATTCATTCATGGGATGTGGGCTTCGCAGGTTAGGCCAGCATTTATTGCCCATCTCTAATTGCCCTTGAGAAGGTGGTGGTGAGCTGCCTTCTTGAACCGCTGCAGTCCATGTGGTGTAGGTACACCCACAGTGCTGTTAGGGAAGGGGTTCCAGGATTTTGACCCAGCGACAGTGAAGGAACGGCGATATATTTCCAAGTCAGGATGGTGAGTAACTTGGAGGGGAACTTCCAGGTGGTGGTGTTCCCCATGTGTCTGCTGTCCTTGTCCTTCTAGGTGGCTGTGGTCATGCATTTGGAAGGTAAGGAGCCTTGGTGAGTTCCATCAGTGCAACTTGTAGATGGTACACACTGCTACCACTGTGCGTCGGTGGTGGGGGGAGTGAATGTTTGTGGATGGGGTGCCAATCAAGCTGGCTGCCTTGTCCTGGATGGTGTCGAGCTTGTTCAGCGTTATAGGAGCTGTACTCATCCAGGCAAGTGGGGAGTATTCCATCACACTCCTGACTTGTGCCTTGTAGATGGTGGACAGGCTTTGGGGAGTCAGGGGGTGAGTTACCCGTTGCACAATTCCTAGTCTCTGACCTGCTCTGGTCCAGTTCAGTTTCTGGTCAATGGTAACCCCCAGGATGTTGATAGTGGGGGATTCAGCAATGGTAATGCCAGTGAATGTCAGGGGCAATGGTTAGAGTTTCTCTTGTTGGAGATGATCATTGCCTGACATTTGTGTGGCGCGAATGTTACTTTCCACTTGTCAGGCCACGCCTCGATATTGTCCAGGTCTTAATCTGAAGAGTCATGAATGGTGCTGAACATTGTGCAATCATCAGTGAATATCTCCACTTCTGACCTTATGATGGAAGGAAGGTCATTGATGAAGCAGCTGAAGATGGTTGGGCCTAGGACAATGCCCTAAGGAACTCCTGCAGTGATGTTCTGGAACTGAGATGATTGACCTCCAACAACCACAACCATCTTCCTTTGCGCTAGGTATGACTCCAACCAGTGGAGAATTTTCCCCCGGTTCCCATTGGCTCTAGTTGTGCTCAGGCTCCTTGATGCCACACTCAGTCAAATGCTGCCTTGATGTTAAGGGCAGTCACTCTCACCTCACTTCTGGGGTTTAGCTCTTTTGTCCATATTTGAACCAAGGCTGTAATGAGGTCGGGAGCTGAGTGGCCCTAGTGGAACCCAAATTGAGTGTCAGCGAGTAAGTTTTTCCTAAGCAACTTCCTCTTGATAGTATTGTTGATGACACCTTTTATCACCTTACAGATTGAAAGTAGACTGATGGGGCGGTAATTGGCCAGGTTGGATTTGTCCTGCTTTTTGTGTACAGGACCTACCTGGACAATTTTCCACATAGCCAGGTTGATGCCAGTGTTGTAGCTGTACTGGAACAGTTTGGCTAGGGGCGCGGCAAGTTCTGGAGCACAGGTTTTCAGTACTATTGCTGGAATATTGTCAGGGTCCATAGACTTTTCAGTATCCAGTGCCTTCAGCTGTTTCTTGATATCACATGGAGTGATCGAGTTGGCTGAAGACTGGCATCTGTGATGCTGGGGATCTCTGGAGGAGGCCGAGATGGATCATCTGCTCGCCATTTTTGGCTGAAGATTGTAGCAAATGCTTCAGCCTTATCTTTTGCACTGCTGTGCTGGGATCCTCCATCACTGAGGATGGGGATATTTTGTGAAGCCTCCTCCTCCAGTGAGTTGTTTAAATGTCCACCACCATTCACGACTGGATGTAGCAGGACTGCAGAGCTTAGATCTGATCCATTGGTTGTGGGATCGCTTAACTCTGTCTATCACTTGTTACTTATGCTGTTTGGCACGCAAGTAGTCCTGTGTTATAGCTTCACCAGGTTGACACCTCATTTTTAGGTATGCCTGGTACTGCTCCTGGCATGCCCTCCTGCACTCTTCATTGAACCAGGGTTGATCCCTGACTTGATGGTAATGGTAGAGTGGGGGGTATGCCAGGCCATGAGGTTACAGATTGTGTTCGAGTACAATTCTGCTGCTGATGGCCCACAGTGCCTCATGAACACCCAGTCTTGGGTTGCAAGATCTGTTCGAAATCTATCCCACTTAGCATAGTGCTAGTGCCACACAACACGATGGAGGGTATTCTCAATGTGAAGATGGAACTTCATCTCCACAAGGACTGTGGTCACTCCTACTAATACTGTCATGGACAGATGCATCTGCAGCAGGCAGGTTGGTGAGGATGAGGTCAAGTATGTTTCCCCTCTTATCGGTTCCCTCACCACCAGCTGCAGACCAAGGTCTGGTCAGTCAGTAATGGTGCTACCAAGTCACTCTTGGTGATGGACATTGAAGTCCCCCACCCAGAGTACATTCTGCACCTTTGCCACCCTCAGCACTTCCTCCAAGTGACGTTCAACAGGGAGGAGCACTGATTCATCAGCTGAGGGAGGGCCGTACATGGTAATCAGCAGGAGGTTTCCTTGCCCATGTTTGACCTTCATGGGGTCTGGAGTCCAAGGCAACTCCCTCCTGAGTGTATACCACTGTGCTGCCCCCTCTGTTGGGTCTGTCATGCTGCTGGACAGGATGAGGATGGTGATAGTGGTGTTTGGGACATTATTAGGGGATATGGAGCATAGATGGGTATATGGAATTAAGTCACAGATCAGTCATGATTTCATCGAATGGCAGAATAGGC
The DNA here is from genome assembly GCF_017639515.1 of Carcharodon carcharias. NCBI lineage: Eukaryota > Metazoa > Chordata > Chondrichthyes > Lamniformes > Lamnidae > Carcharodon > Carcharodon carcharias. Next base: position 108,632,734 of record NC_054483.1, on the reverse strand, counting down.
TTGAGGGAATAAATAACCTACTCCTGTTCCTTTGTTGCCTTATCTCACACGTCTAGGTCCATCACATTAACTTTGGCCTCTATCAGGGTTCAGCTCTGTAACACAGTGATAGAAATTATAACTGGAGCCAGGGTTTCCAGGTCCCGCCCACCACAGGATTGGAAATTCCTGCCAAAGTCAATGGACCTGTGGCTGGTCCGTCAAATTTTCCATTCCGCCCGTGACAATTCCAGCCACAGGAGGGAACCGGAAAGTCCCGGACATGGAAACTATTACAGTCCAACAGGTCCATATTGGCATTTACCCTCTACACAAGCAAATAATCTGAATCCCATTTGTCCATCCTCTTTCACTGTTCTTTTTCCTTGATCCACCTTTGTAAAACTTGAATGTTGACATTTCCTTTCGATAGTTACTATTGAATCTACCTCAATCATTAACTCTGGAAGTGCGTTCCACACTTCTAGATCCACCATATTGATCAGTGTGACCTAATTCCCGCCTTTGCCCCCTATCCCTTAGTAACAAAATTTAACCAGATGCAGGATCCTCCGGACACGACTATTCCAATGCTCTCCTGTTTGGCCTCCCACCTCACGCCCTCCATCAGTTTGAACTCAAAATTTCGCTGCCCGTATCCTAACTCAATCCAAGTCCCATTCACCCATCATCCGCTGTGCTCGTTGACCTACAAACTATATAAAATGAGTCCCCCCATTATAAACCCTGAACTTGAACGATGCAGTGCAAGATGTTCTATGTCTATTCATTTTAGATGCAAAGGAATTGGGGCCAGGAGTCGGCCATTCAGCCCCTCGACTCTGCTCCGCCATTGAATAAAATCATAGCTGACTTTCTACCTCAATGCCATTTTCCCACACTCTCCCCGTATCCCTTGATGTCTTTACTATCTAGAAAAGAGGTTAGAAGCAGCTGTCAATGGCAGGGCATGGTATCGATGGTGCTGAAAGGTCGCAGAAGTTCACTTGTTCGTCAGTTATCCTGTAGAAACACCGGGGATGAGGTAAAGAGTAGAAACCACTGGAAATACTCGGCCAGGACAGGCTGCATCTGTGCAGAGGGAAACAGGGTCAGCTTTTCAGGCCAATAACCTGTTGTCTGCAGGTTTTTTTTTTGTTCTGATGAGAGGTCATGAACCTGAAATGTCGGGCAGGCTTTTCCGGGCTCTGACACCGGCGGGACAGGAAAATCCAAATTCCACCCCCCCCCCAATCCCGGTGACCCCCCCCCCCCCCCCCCCCCCCACAACCCCCCAACCCCCCCCCCCCCCCAGTTTCAGGGCCAGAGGACCCTGCTTGTTTCTCTTCCCAAGATGCTGCCTGACCCGCCGACCCGGTCTTTTCCTTTGATTTTGGATATCTGGCAGCCGGAGCATTTCGTTTTGGCGAAGAACCTTCGTCACCTCCTCAAAAAGGTGAAGCAGCAGCTTTCCAGAAGCAGAGAATGCGGAGCCTGTTTACCAATGATGTTGGAATGTGCGGAATTCTTTCCCGCACCTTTGGATTCTCTGCCTTATTTGCTGCGGTGACGAAAGAAACAGTTTGTACCCAGAGCATTCCTCCGGCAGGCTGCCAGGATCCAAGGAGAGAGAGGCTTTTCTTTTTTTTACACGCTCAGACTGCTGTAGTTGGCACTCCTCCTGGAATGTCAGAGCATGACTAAAGGATTGCATGAGGAAACTAAGCTGAAAGGCAGAAAAATAATAATTTGGGCGGAACATTCTGGTCCTTTAAGGGGTCCTACGCTTGGGTCAAGTGAACAAACACTGGGATTTCCAAGTTTTGTCAGCCTGTTCCTGTCTCCCTGAAGTCTCTTCCAGACCAGCATGACATCACTCCGTGTTGCAATCGAGAACAGAGCTGGCAACTCTTAAATTGCTTTTTTTCTTGTAGAGTGATACATCACAGACCGAGGCCATTTGGCCCACAGTGCCTCTTGCAGCCCTTTGAAAGGGCTATCCAGTTAGAGCAGGGGAGTAGGACTTTCTCTATAACCCTGCGAATATCCAATTCCCTCTTTGGCAGTTATTATATTGAGCCTGCTTCCTCCTCTCTTAGGAGGAGCATTTCCAATCACAGCAACTCGCTGCCTGAACCAAATTCCTCTCATCCCCTCTCTGGTCCTTTTGCCAATTATCTTAAAGCTGTGACCCCTGGTTGCCAACCCTCCTGCCAGTGCGAACAGTTTCTCCTTATTTACTCTATTAAAACCCTCATTAATTTGAAAGGCTCCATTAAATCTCCTCTTAACCTTTTCTGCCCGAAGGAAACCAACTCCAGCTACTCTAGTCTCCCCATATAACTGAAGCCCCTCATCCTCAGTACAGTTCTAGTAAATCTCCCCCGCACCCTCTCCGAGGCTCTGCTGTTCTTCCAAAAATGTGAGGTCGGGAATTGGGCACAATACTCGGGCCTGGCTAATGTTTTCAAAGGATTTGCGTTTTGCACTCTGCCTCTATTTACAAAGCCAAGGATTGCAGATGCTTTCTTTAATGGCCTTACCAGCTTGCCCTGTCATCAGGGAGCATTTGAACTCCAGTTTACTCAAAAACTAGAAAAAGTCTGGGCCAAGTGAGCACTTTGAATATGGGACATTGGGATTAATGTTTGTGGGTTTCACCTGTGGTTTTGCCTGTGTGCTTTGATGTGAAGGATGGTGGGCATGGTTTAGTTACGGTGATGTTGAGGTCACTCTGCCGGACTGGGAACCCGAAACATTGCGAGTTTCAGATTCTCCCGTGAATAGATCTGGACTTTTGTGGGGCCGGGAAACAGTAGAAGCCTTCGCAGTCTGGAGGCTCCATTACCCAACCCACCTAACTGGCAACGCCTCGATTTTAAAACCCTTCCCCTTTGGCCTCACCCTCCCTATCTCTCTTCTCCAGCTTCATAAAACCCTCAGAGGTGTCAGCGCTTCTCCAATTCCGGTCTCTCGGGCATCCCCGATTTTAAATCCTCCACCGTCGGTGGCCGTGCTTTGAGCTGCCGGGGCCCTCGACGCTGCAACTGGCTTCCTAAATTTCTCCGTGGCCTCTACCCCAACACCCCTGCCTCCACCCTTCAAGACGCTTCTTAAAACCTACCTCTTTGACCTCGCTTTTGGCCACCTGTCCTCATATCTCCTTACGTGGTTCAGTGTCAGATTGTTTGATAATGCGCCTGTGAAGTGCCTCAGGATGTTACAACATTAAAGGAGCTATATAAATGCAAATTATTGTTGCTATTGTCTCAGCCCATTATCATGAAGGTTACTGATAACTATAGAAATTGATGGGTTGAGTGAGGGCCTGCAGTGGCCTACGCGTGACTCCTGTTCTCACCCACTGGGGCTAATTCTAAACTTCTGCTGCCGGTCGGAAAAGGGTGGGAAGGCAAATCGCAGGGCGGGTTTTACACCTTGCCTGATTATGGTCTCTGGTGCAGGTGTAAAACGGGCACCTGATTGGCTGTCGTTTCTTTCCCTGCCCGGCAACTTGTTAGAATTAACTCCCCACACTACGCAGGTTGACTCTTGGCTGTAGCAGCCTGAGAGAACAGCCAGTCCGACGTGCAAAACTTCAGAGCAATATCCTCAGGGTGAAACATCCAAACATTTCCTTTATGTTCTCGGCCACTTTCCAGATTGGATTGCTTCTCAAACTCGTGAACATTTGTTTCTTCTGTATCTCACTCCCTTCTTTGCTTGATAGTCCTGGCCCTTGCTGCGAGTACCAGCTGCCCACTCATACTTCACCCTTGTGGCTGTCACTCATGTGTCAACCTAGGTCGTACGGTTGGGCTATTCCACTACAAAATGCATCACACCTCTGCGCAATTCCACCCTCGCGCTCACTACCCGCGTGGGAATTTAATTTCTATACATTCTAGGAACGTGGACGCCACTGGCAAGGTTGGCGTGCGTTACCCATTCACTAACTGCTCTTAAGAAGATGGTGGTGGGCCACCGCTTTGAACGGCTGCAGTCTGCCTGGTGTAGCTCCTCCCAGGGTACTGTCCTGTCGGGAGTTTCAGGTTTCAGACCCAGCGATGGTGAAGGAACAGCGACACAGTTCCAAGTCAGGATGGTGGGTGACTTGGAGGGGAACTTGCAGCTGGCGGTGTTCCCATGTACCCGCTGCCCTTGCCCTTCTAGTTGGCGGAGGTTGTGGGCTTAGGGGATTTGCTGTCAAAGGAGCCTTGACTGAGTTTTCCTTCCTAAGGCAGGAAATAAGAGCCCTGGTTGATTTTTATTTTCTGCTTCCCTAGCCTTGGGGCTTAGAAGCCCAGGATGGGTACCTTCAATAGCTCCCCTGGCAACACCATTGGGACAAAATTGATGAATGGCTCTTCACTCTCTCCAACCAGTTAAAGAGATTGCCAGACACAAACGCACTGCCACTTTAAATCTTCACTGATGTGATTGAAAACACCAGCAAAACCATTCAACTTTGAATTACAGCCACTCCAACCAACAATTATCCCACATGAGCTAAGCACATTAGCGGAAAGTGGTGTGTTCAATCATGCACCGACGGACTTTGATGGGTGCTTTGGCTGCTTGCATTCAGAGCTCCCCAAGTAGCTGAGGAATCTCAGCTTGATCTGCAGAAACACAGAGGTTCGGCGAGCTTGGGCTTTACAGTCTCGCCATTGTAAGGAGCCTAGCTGAGCTTTTCCTTGGGTTGACTCTGGAGTCCAGTCAGTGGCTCAAGGCCAGAGATGGCAGTGTAGTGGTCATGTTACTGGGCTAGAAATCTAGGCCCATCTGGATACAGGGGTTCAAATCCCACCATAGGAGCTGGTGGAATTTAAATATAATCATTAAACTTGGAACATAAAGCTAGGCCTGGACTCTGGGGACCAGGGGTTCAAATCCCACAGCAGCAACTGTTGAATAATTATTGAATTCAAGGCGTATATTAGTGATGGTGATCTTGAGAGGTGATCTTATTGAAACAGATAAGATCCTGAGGGGGCTTGATAGGGCGGATGCTGAAAGGAGGGCATAACTCTTGCATTTGCCGGGCACTTGAGGTCAGCCAGCCAGAAAGCGGACACAAAATGCGCTTCCGCCTGCGATCAGTGCCCCCACACCCCCCCCCCCACCCCACCAAACGCAATTCCACGATGGCTGGTCCATTAACGCCAGCTAGCATGAAATGCGTGTTGAGAAAGGCTCAGCGCTGGTGGGGGAAAGTGGGGTGGGGGGTGGGGTGTGGGTGGTGGTGCAGGGGGGTGAGGGGTGCAGGGGGGTGGGGGGGGCCACACTGACAAAAGTGAGGGTGGCGGTGGGCACTTCATTCCCCCCCCCCCCCCGGACCGACGTTTTGGTGCAAATGTAAAGGCCACCAGGCCGATGGTCCCGTCCGCCAACCTTGAAAGTGGATGGGACCCAACATCCATTTCAATTGCTTCCTTAATGGGCTCAATTGCCCGCTTCATTGTCGGCGGGTGCGCTTCTGCCACGCGTGTCCACCGAGCGAAACATTACACGAGTGCGTCATGATGTCGGGACACACGCTCCCGATGTCTTCTCGCGCAATTTCACGTGCTGCCGGGTTGGGCACAACCAGCGTAAAATTCTGGCCGATGATCCCCCCCCCTTGTGGGAGGGACTAGAACGAGGGGACACTGTTTCAAAATAAAAGATCTCCCAGTTCAGACGGAGATGAGAAGACATTTTTTTCTCTCAGAGGGCCGTGAACCCTCTTTCACACAGAGACCGGTGGAAGCAGGGTCATTGAATATTTTTCTCAGGCAGAGGTAGACAGACTCTTGGCTAACAACGGAGCCAAAGGGTATCAGAGGTAGGCCGAATGTGGAGTTGAGGCCACGATCAGATCAGCCATGATCCAAATGGCCTACTCCTGCTCCCTAATTCGTATGTTTGTGTGGAACTAAAAGCCTATCTGGTTCCCTAATGCCCTCTAGGGAAGGAATTCTGCCACCCTCACCTGGTCTGACCTACATGTGACCCCTAGACCCACAGCGATGTCGTTGACACTTAAGTCCCCCCTGAAATGTTCTAGCAAGCTACACAGTTCAAGGGTAATTAGGGATGGGTAACAAGTGATGGTCTTGCCAGCAACACCCATAGCAAAGAGTAAAGAAGAAAAAAATCCAAACAGCAGCGTTCTTGGGCTATGATTCCCTGTCTCTCCACAGAAGCAAATATTGTGAAACATGGAGGCAGCAATATAAAGGCGAATGTTGAAATGTTCTACCTTGGTCGGTTCAAAGTGGCTGCTCCTGTGCAAACCAACAAACAGGATAGAACCTTATTTTCCCTGGAACGCACGTCAGCCGCTTTCTGCTTTTTTTTTAAATTCCCATTAGTCCAGCACATCCTGTACTATTTTTAAGGCCTGTTTATTTTCTGGGGGAGTAGCATCAGATCTTACCCATAAACAAATTATAGAATTAGTTTAATCAAGCAAAAATAAAACTAGCTGGAAAAACTCAGCAGGTCTGACAACATCTGCGGAGAGGAACACAGTTAACGTTTCAAGTCTGTATGACTACTGGTGAAGAGTCATATAGACTCGATACGTTAACTGTGTTCTGCTCCGCAGATGCCAGACCTGCTAAGTTTTTCCAGCTATTTTTATTTTTGTTTTAGATTTCCAGCATCCGCAGTTTTTTTTGCTTTTATTTTAGTTTAATCAAGCTACTGGATTGAAGGCGAAGTGTGGCCAAATGCATTAGGGAGGCACATCTACATTCTTGAGAGCTAACAAAACTGTGCAGATACCACGATGGGCCAATCGGCATCCAGAAGAGAGGAGAAGGGTCAAGTGGTGATCTTTCATGCACATTTAGTGATAGACACTTCACCGTTTTGTGAGTCTGAAGGAGCACTAATCAACCAACAGCCTTGAACGAAACGAGCATCGTGACACAAGTCTTCAGGGAATTTATTATCCGAATCGTTCTATTCAAATTTCCAATGCTCAAGGGAATGAACTAATCGCTCTCTCAACCAGAGCAGGGGAGTTAGGATCATTTAACTTTGATGCCCCTAGACCTCCTCCAAATGACTGACCACTCTCCCAGTGCAGCCATCTGCTGTCCTTGCCAGGAGCTGGGGGAAAGAAGCAAAAGAGAGAGCTTGCTTTTATATAGCACCTTTCACCACCTCAGGACATCCCAAAGTGTTTTACAATCGATGAAGTATTTTTGAAACTGTGCAAAGTTAGGTCACAGATCGGCCATGATATCATTGAATGGTGGGTGGTTGAGGCTCCAGGGTCTGAAAGGCCTACTCCTGCTCCAACGCTCCTTTGTTCCTCTGAAGTGTAGTCACTGCTCTGGTCCAGAGAGCAGATTTGTTTTATACAGTGGGTTGTTGTGATCTGGAATGCGCTGCCTGAAAGGGGGGGCGGAAGCAGATTCAGTAACTTTCAAAAGGGATTTGGATAAATGCTCGATGAAGAAGTCACTCACCATCCTGACTTGGAAATATATCGGCCGTTCCTTCACTGTCGCTGGGTCAAAATCCTGGAACTCCCTCCCTAACAGCATTGTGGGTGTACCTACACCACATGGACTGCAGCGGTTCAAGAAGGCAGCTCACCACCACCTTCTCAAGGGCAACTAGGGAAGGGCAATAAATGCTGGCCCAGCCAGTGAAGCCCACATCCCGTGAATGAATTTTAAAGAAAGAAAGATTTGCATGATTATTGGGAAAGAACAAAGGAGTGGGACTAATTGGAAGGTCCACTGAAGCTCCCTTAACTTCTGCCTATTCCTTTTCCAATTATTTTAATCTCACTCATCTGGCTACAATCCTCCTGTCGGTGGAAATAACTTCTCCTCATTTTACACCACCAAATTTGACTCTCAACCTTCTCCGAGTAAATGGGTGGAATTTAATGTTCCCGCCCATGAGTTTTACAACCGGTGGGAAACTCATGTCACTTCTGTGGAGGAAGCGCAACCAAAAAGAAACACGTCTGTCAGGCACTTAACTGGCCAGCGCCAGGCCTTCCCTTGAGATTTAGGACCCGGGTGGCGGAAATTACACACGCCGAGAGCTGCCGGCCAATCAGAGGCTGGCAGGTCTTCATTGCCAGCTGTGTCACTGGGAATAGTGGCTGCTGCTGCAAAACAGCCAGGCCTTTACTGGCGATCATCATGGGATCCTTAAAGACTAGCGAGTGGAGCGGGTTGGGGGTCATGGGGAGGGAGTCACCAGAGAGGTGGGGAGAGGTGGGGTCAGATGCAAGAGCAGGGGGTTTGCCCTCGGTTTGCCCTCTCCTCTTCCCAATGCTGGGTCCCTCAATGGGGCACTGGGTGCCTTTATAAGGGTGTATAGTAAGTGTAGCTTTAAGGAATATAGTGACTGTAGCTTTAAGACTTATTGTACTGTGTAGTATCACATGACAGAGTGGACGAATTTGCCCGAAGCGCGGTGAACCATAGGGAAGGAGTTTGTGTCTAGTTGTGGTTCTTGATGGAAGCGTGTAACTGCTGCTGAAGCCCTGTAAATAAAGTTCACTGTTTCTTATGGGAAACCTGTCTGGAAAATCAAGTACCAAATAAAAGTGGGACTCCGGGTTAACTCAATAGGGTTTCCTGGGCATTCCTCAGGAATCATGGGAAACCCATGCGAGTTTGGGGAGAATCCCTGATCCAGCACTAAATCCCGATGGGCTCAGGGATAGCGGCTTTGAAGTGGCTCAATAATGAGAGCCAGTGGGTGGGATCCCCACATCAGTGTGTTCCTGCCACTGACTTAATGGGGGTCAGTTACCCGCCTACCCCCCACCCCGTGATTATGTGGGCCCACCCACCACTTATCCTGCTTTGGTGGGCTCCATTAAATCCTGGCCATATCTAGTCATTAGCACACAGAGGGAGGCCATCGAGTCCATGCTGAATAATCCCAGCATCTCTGGTTCTCCTGGTGACTGAAGCTCCTCATCCCCCCACCCCACCCCACCCCGGTACCGATTGTGGTTAATCTCCTGTCCACCTTCACCAAGGCCTTCACCACCCTGCCCGAAGTGTGCTGCACACAGTGCTGCAGCTGAGGCTGACAAGGGTTGGCATTTCCTGCTCTGACTGGGGTTCCTGTGGAAAGCACAAGTTTCACGCTCACCGGGATATTTTGGACGGGGTAGGACTTACCCCTTCATCGGACAGGCGGGCCTGGGAGCGGCCTCAAAACTGCCGGCCGCCGGGCCCCAACCGCGATTTCACGCCGGCTGGACAATTAACGGCCAAGCGGCGTGAAGCGAGAACCCCAGGATCGGGAGGAGGGCGAGGGCAGGAGTGCGCGCAGGCCTGTGCGAGGCGGGGAAAGCACGCACCGAGAGCTCCCCAAAGGCCCAGAGCTGCCTCAGGGGGAGCTGAAGCGTTTTTAAAATAAAAAAAAAAGAGTTTTTAAAACGAAGGGAAACGTTTCCCCACATGTGACTTGGTCACATGATCAGGGAACATGTTAAAAACGTTTACAAATTTTAAATTCTTTTCAATTGCTGTCGAAAACCTCAGCACCCCCCCCAGTGGATGAGGTTTCCTAAAAAAAATCCGAAGGCCACTTGGCCGATTTACTCACCCAACTGTAACCTTGGGCGGGCAGTGAATAGTACTACACAGTTAACGGATTCATGAGCTTAATAGTCCTCTGAATTGTTGGCGCGTGCGCTGCTGACACTCGTGCCACCCGCCAACTCATGCAAGTGCGCGATGATGTCGGGACGCTCGCTCGACGCCATCGTGCGCTATTTCATGCCCAATTGGGCTGGGGGTGGCGGGTGCCCACCCAACGGGACATAAAATTCTGCCCATAGTCTTTTTTTAATGGCCCAGCCAAGGGGCTCAGAAATACCAGTTTCTGATCTCCTCAGCTGAGGAATAACCACAAGCGAAATAAAGAGTATATTTTAGAGTTCCTTCGCCTTCATTAAGTCCCCCTCTCGTGTTTTCCCTCCTTATATATAGGATGTAAACAGTTTAGATATTTTGAGTCCTTTTCTCAATGCCAAGCTGGACGTGGTTTTTCTCTTCACTTTTCATAGCTGTTTGTGTTTCCTACCATCTTAGCATTGGCATGGAAATTGACCATGTTGTAGTGATTACCTCAACCAAGGAAAAATATCCAATTCCTGGACAAGGTTATACTTACTGAAACCCCAATTTAAACACACCACAGGATCTGGGTGGGTGGGGAGGTGGGAAACCATCCTGACCTCGATGGCAAGAGGCCCAGGCGATTTGAACCCTCCACAACATCACCGAAACAGATTTTGTGGCCGCTGTTGGTCTCGTGCTGTTGGGGTGGGAGCTTGCTGTGCGCAAATTGGCTGCCACGTCTCCTACACCGGGGCGGCATGTAAAACAGGGTGAGTTTCCGTCCCACCACCTTTCCGTCCACCCCCCAACCTCTCCCCCGAGATCGACGGCCTGCCCGCCATATTTTAATGACTAACCAAGGATCAATTAGGCTTGTTATCAAGCCAATTGACCCTGACAATCCACTGCCCCCTCTGTAAAATGTTGTGTGGGCAGCTGGGTGCGAGTGGGAAGACCGATTTTAGAAAAAAATCAAATGTTTAAAGGGTGGGAAGGAAGTTTGGGGGAGGGGGGAGGCTAGGCTTGCTCTTCAGGGACTTCCCTTTGCCCAGCACAGGCTGGCCTCCCTTAGCTTGAACCCCACCCATACCCCCCTTCCTTCCAACCCGCCCCCTTCCCTTAAACCCACTGCCTTCCGCCCCCAACCCTCTCCCTAACCTACCCAAACTCCCCTGGCCCAAGGCGCCAGGCTTACTTGCTCCAGGGATCCACAGACCTTGATCATCATCTTGGCCTGTAGTCCCGGCGACGGCCACTGACACCCGCCTGGCGCTGCTGGGACTAACGGAGCAGCTGGCCAATCCGATTTGCTGGCTGTTCCAGAGGGCGGGACTTCGCGCCCCCCCCCCCCCCCCCCCCCCCCCCCCCCCCCCCCCACCGATGAGGGGTGGAAGTCCCACTCAGCCCTGGTCGGTCCATCCTGCGGCATTTTAAGGATGCAGGGTGAGTCGGCAGGGGGCACAGCAGCTCCCTCGCCAATGTGGTTTCCGAGGGGGGGAAGATGCCGTTCATGCCCCCCACCCACCCGCCCGCCAACCCTCCGTGTTATTCAGCTCTAAGCGTGTGAACAACGAGCATCGTAAGACGTTTTGTAAACGATAATGCAGAGATTTCAGGTCAATAGTCACAAAGAACGTGGACTTTATAGAGAGTGGTGAGTTGCTGTTGACTGTTATTGATGGAATATTCTAGAAGCGTGCACTTTCTGTACGGGAGACTCATTGCCAATCAAAATGAGCGTTTGGGACAGGGAAATGAATGGTCCAAAATGTTAAGTCGGAAGTACTTCCAGATCAAGGACGAAGACTAAGGTCCTTCAAAGAAGATTTTTTCAGGTACCTGGCTCGGTGCTGTAAATGAGACAACCATCTGGTGTGAAATGGATTGATTTTCATTCTGAACCAAAAGAGTTTCGAAGATTCCTCTGTATCGAGGGATACTGTGTCATAATGAGTTTCTCAATAGGGATACATCCACTAGAATGTGCACCAGCCTGCATTGGTTCCTGATCCACCAGCACCTTAAATTTCAAATTCCTTCAACCACCACCCACACCCCCCCACACTTCATTTCTGTAACCTCCTTCAGACTGTGCATCCATGGTGTCCATTTCGCCAACTATTGGCAGCCATGCCTTCACCTTCTTTCACCTGTGCTCATATCTCTATGTGGGTCAGTAGCAATTTATTCTTCTGAGTGTGGCCCTCCTTGGAGCCTTGGGATGTTTTACGGTGTTAAAGGCGCTAAATAAATGGAAGTCGTTGTTGTAGAATGTGTGCAGTTTTGAAAACACAAGAGTCCCTCAGCGTAACGTTCAGAATTTTTTTAATGGCATACCAAGGAGTTCAGAAATACCAGCTTCCGATCTCCAGAGCTGAGGAATAACCACAAACAAAAACAGTATACTTTAGAGTTCCTTCACCTTTATTGGGTTCCCTCCCTTATTTACCCTCCTTGTATAAAGGATGTAAACAGTTTAGATACTTTGAGTCCTTTGCCGAATGCCAAGTTGGCCATGGTTTTCCTCTCACTTTTTTTTATAGCTGCTTATGTTTTTTTATAGCTGAGATTGGTACATAGCTTGAACATTTTGTAATGATTATTGCAACTAAAGAAGAATGTCTCATTGCTGGGGCAAAGTTCATATTTACTAAAACTCTGATTTTAGTCCCATCCCCTCCTGTGCCCAGCGAGAATGGAGAGTGTTGCAGGGGTTAAAATGCTTGCAGTGACATGTTCATCCCATCCGTGCGAGCCCCGTGCCTCAAGCCGTTTTAACAGGCTGAATCTGACCAGCCTACAAAAGTCCCCTTTGAAAGTCAAAGGTCAAGGCTGATGAAGTCATTCAGGCCCCGATTGAACTTTAACTGCTGGCTGCCAAGGACCGGCCTTTCCAGTAGGTAAGTCAAATTTATTCCTCGTCTCCTTGTGGGTGGGGACCAGCTCCTCTGAGGGCTCGCGTGGTGCTCCCTTAACCGTAGACGCCTAGGCTCTCCCCACCACAGTGTCGAGGAGCGTTCCTGTAGCTCCCGGGTGGGGCACCCTGCCACTCTCGCCAAGGCCACCCGCTACCCTGGCGCCATTGATGTGGGAGTCGGGCATGGTATATTTAAGAGAGGCCAGAGTGTTAAGACGACTCTGACCTCATGTTAGCGAGCATGGTTGAACCTGGAACTCACTCTGGTAGCTCCACGTTTGCCCCCTCGTAACCCTCTCACCCTTCATACCCGGCCCTCCTCACATTTCCCATTCCCCTCTCAAGCCTCATTTATATTTACGGCCCTTAGCTTTTGAATCCGTGGGTGGAAACGTCTTATTTTTACTCTTTCATGGGATGTGGGCATCACTGGCAAGACCACCATTTGTTGCCCATCCCTAACTGCCCTTGAACTGAGTGTCTTGTTAGGTCATTTCAGAGGACAGTTAAGAGTCAACCACATTGCTGTGGATCTGGAGCCACACATGTCAGCCAGACTGGGTAAGGACAGCAGATTTCCTTTCCCCAAAGGACATTAGTGATCCGGATGGGTTTTTATGACAATCGATGATAGTCGTCATTGGTCACCATTACTGAGACTAGCTTTATATTCCGCATACTAATCAAATTTAAATTGCACGAGGTGGATGGTAGGATTTGAACCCATGTCCCCAGAGCATTAGTCTGTGTAGTATAAAGGGTTAACAGATGCGATATACTAATGTATAACGGAGGTAATGAAATATCACTGACACCAATCAGTCATGTGTTAGACTCTCTCCTGAAAGGTTTAAATCGTGCCTAGGATCAACATGCCTACTCTAACCCGTTTAGATGCAGTACTAATAAACAGGTGTTAAGCAGATATTTAAACTTAGTCTGCCTAAGAACCAAGTCCCATACCGAGAGCCCAAGAGGGAAGGACACATCTCAGAACAGCCTGGGCCTCTGGATTACTAGTCCAGTGACTTTACCACTATGCTATTACCTCCCTCCTAATCTTCATTATATCTACTCATACTAAACAAAAAATTGCCTCTCAAAGTGGCCCAACAGTTTAGTGGGCAGCCAGGGAGATTGCTTAAGGTCATGACGTCACTTAAGAACAAGGAGGTGCTGTAATAGGAAGAGGGCAAGGCTGGTAAACAGGGAGGGAGGAATCAAGTAAGACAAAGACCTCTATTTCCTCACCAGACCTATAAAGAAAAATAAGTGGCTGGCTGGGAGTGCAGTGTAGATTTGCTGGAATGGTTATATTGTGGAGATCATGAGATGGGTTTGGCTGAAGAAGGCTGCTTAGCCCATTTGGCATCAACTTTTTGAAGTAGCATCTTTCCATTGCAGCTTCCAGCAGTGATATATGTGAGTTCAATGTCATAAGAACATAGGATATAGGGGCAGAGTAGATGATGCACCCCCTCAAGCCTGCTCCACTACTCAATGTGATCAGGGCTGATCATCTTCCTCAATTCCATTTTACCACCCACTCTCCATATTCCTTGGTTCCAAGAGGCCACAAATCTGTCTATCCCAGCCTTAAATATATTTAACGATGGGGCACCCACAACCTGCCAGGGTAGACAGTTGCAAAGGTTCACAACTCTGAGTGAAGAAATTTTCCCTCATCCCAGTCCTAAAAGATTGACCCCTTATCCTGAGGCTGTTCCCTCAGGTTCTCAATTCCCCAGCCAAGGGGGAGCAAACTCTCAGTGTTTACGCTGTCAAGCCCCTTCAGGACTTTCAAAGGGATCACCTTTCATTCTACTAAGCTCCACAGAGCATACACCCAGTTTACTCAGCCTCTCAACACAGGACAACCTTCATATCCCAGGAACAAATCTAGTACAGCGAAGGTTCACTGTCTCCAGTGCAAGTATACCCACCTTAGATCTGGAGACCAGAACTACACACAGCACTCCAGGTGTGGCCTCACCAGAGCCTAAATATTTGCAGCAAGACTTCCATCTTCTTGTACTTTGATCACCTTGCAGGAACAATTTGTCTTCTTAATTGCTTGCTGTCGCTTCAAGCTAACTTTATGTTCCTCGTATGAGTGCACTCATGTCTCTCTGAACGTCAACACTTAGAATTTTCACTGAAAAAAAAATTCTGCTTTTCTGTCTTCTGCTAAAGTAAATAATTTCACACTTGCGCACATTATACACCATCAACCACTTTTTGCCCACTCACTTAACCAGTCTATACCTCTTTGTCCTGGGTCTTTACCAGCCTACTTGCCTACTCATTCCAGATGTTGATCAGCGTGTATGTAAATAGTCACTTGCTGATATCTATCCTGAACTTGCACTTCACTACCCTGACCCTGGGCCCTCTTGTCCTGCTGCTGTTATGTATCTGAAAGTATGGTTTCAGGTTTACCCTATCCATATTATTTATTATGTAACTCAGTTACCTAAGCAGGTTGAAGAGTCCAAGGGCAAAAATTTTACCTCAGCAGTGTTATTCACAATAAGAGGTTGTGGTGGAAGAATTAATCCAGGCTGGTCTCTTAGTTCAAGCTGGTTTATTTTCAAGACAACTCCTCAGTGCTATTGGCTTCCAAGTAGCTTCCACACAAAATGTTCCAGCTGTATCTTTTTATTTTATTTAGATGAGATAATCAATGCCCATTGCCTGTTTAACTAGCAATTGTCTTTAACAAGGTGATTACCATATTAACAGATTCCCCTCTTTTAAAAACTGAAAAAAACTTAAAAAACATTTTTTTTTAACTTTAGAAAACAATTATTAATTGTTTTTTCACTTCATTGCATCGTTATAAAATCCGACACCCCTCTTCCAATACATTTAATAATTTCTTAGAGTAGGGACTTCTTTTTGTAAAACAGCCTGATAGTTGGTGACTTGTGTCAACCCATCGTATCTTCTCTCTAACATTTCTTTAATACTGGCCTGGTCTATTCTTAGCCTATTTTCAGTGGAATGAACGTTGTCCCAAAGAGACCGGTTATCAACATAACATTCTATGGGCAAACTTTCCCCACATTGCCCCATATATATTTCTGTCAGTATATTGGATAAATAAACCCCCATATCTAATGCTTCTACCAAGGCCAGCATTTCAGCAGCTAAGGTACTTTTCACTACCCTTTTTACTTTCTTGGTCTCCCAAGCCATTGGGCAACATTTATCATTCTTTCCCACCAAGAATATGATAAATCCTGCTGTGCTAGAGTACCCATCTGGAAGATTGGCATGTGAAGCGTCGCTAAAAATGACCAACCTCATATCTTCTGGATCACCCAAGGCTGGAAACTTCAGCACACGTCTCTCAGAATTAAATTTTTTTAAGCATTTTATTTGTTCTCAGAATGTGCTCAGCTGTAGCATGTTTCATCATGGTACCCAGCTCCAACACATCATAACTACCGTCAGGCCTAGTCTGAGTGCACAGCCAGTTCAACTGCCCAATCAAGCCTCTCAACTGTTCCATTCCTTCCCTGGTAGGAGGATCCTCTTTTTGTGAGGATCTAGCATGTGTTATTGGAATATGATTAACATTTTCTAGATAAGCTTGTTGATTCAATGTCACTCCTAACTTGCTCTGCCTAATGTCTAAACCTATGTATTTAAAGGCCCCTGAAGCCTGACTCCTGAACTGGAATTCCTTCTTAATCTTCTCGATTACCCATTGTTCAAATTCTACAGAGCCTCCCCGCAGGCGAAAAGGCCAAGTGGCCTTTGCACTTTTTAGGAAACCTCATCCACGGGCCGGGATGAGGTTTCCAAACGCAAATAAAAACAAAGTAAAAAATGTAAAATTTAATTACTAACACTAGTCACATGAGCAGGGACATGTTTTATAACATTGTTCAACTCTATTCTTTTTTCTGGAAACTCTTCATCTCCCTGAGGCAGATCTATGCCTCGGGGAGATCCTCAAGCGCACGCTCGCACGCATGTGTGAAGTTCGCGCTCACTCAGCTCGCCCTCCTCCACCTCCCACACGGACAGCGCTGAACATTGCCGCCCACCTTTCACGTTGGCCCGCCAGTGTGAAATCGCCTTCTGGCCTCGATCGTGGACAGCAGCCAGCTTCCTGGCCACCCTCACCCGCTCGGCAAGGGCTAAATTCTGCCCCAAGTTTGGAGCTGCTTACACCCTCTGTAAACTTGAGCTCATCCAAAACCCTATTGCCAGTATCCTAACTCACAACACAAAGGCCCGTTCACCTATGTTCGTTGACCTATGTTGGCTCTGGCAAAGCTTCCATTTTAACATCCTAATCCTTGTCTTCAAATCCCCCCATACCCCACAGCACTTCCCAATCTCTGTATTCTCCTCCAGTCCTACAATCCTCCTAGATATCTGCGCTCCTCCATTTCTGACATCTCGACTATCCCTGGATTTAGTCAATCTACCACTGGCGGCTGTGCCTGGCGCTTAAGCTCTGGAATTCACTCAACCTCCTCACTCCTTAGAGCCAAGCTTTTGGCCACCTGACCTAATATCTCTATATGTAGCTCAGGGTCAAATTTTATTTAATGTCGCTCCTTGGGATGTTTTACTTTGTTAAGGCACTATATAAATGCAAGTTGTTGTTCCAGTGACAGGCAGCATAACATAAACAAGGTATCAGAGAGTAAGAGGCATAGTCACCTATGTGGAACAAAGCATCAATTCTCATTGGTTATTTATTGTTTCATTAATTAATAATTCACATGTTTGCCAGTTTGTCTCAGGTTGTGTTTTAGTTTCCAACGTCAGTTTCGAGGAGCTCACGTTAGTAACTCACAAACCAAGGCAAATGTTCTCTTCAATTTGGTTCCACATCAAAATGATGTGGAATAGAAATAAATAAATAAATAAAGATAATACATGCACTTAAAATAGCAACAACTTATACTTATGTAGCACTTTTAATGTAATAAAATGTCCCAAAGTGTGTCACAGGTGCATTATAAAACAAAATATGTCACTGATCCTCGTAAGGAGATATAATGTCAGAGGACTAAAATCTTGATCAAAGAGGTAGATTTTAACGAGTGTCTTAAAGGAGGGAAGCAAGGTAGATGGGCAGAGGGAATTCCAGAGCTTAGGACCCAGGCAGCTGAAGGCCCGGCCGCCAATGATGGAGCGATTAAAATCAGGGATGCTCAAATCCAGGATCTGTGGGCTGGAGAAGATTACAGATTGAAGTATATAAGATCCTGAATGGGCTTGACAAGGTGGACATAGAAAGGATGTTTCCTCTTGTGGGTGAGTCCAGAGCTAGGGGGCACTGTTTTAAAATTAGGGAGTCACCCTTTTAGGACAGAGATGAGGGGAAATTTTTTTCTCTCAGAGGGTTATGCGACTTTGGAACATTGAATATTTTTAAGGCAGAGGTAGATATATTCTTGTTAGGCAAGGGAATCAAAGGTTATCAGGAGTAGATGGGAATGTGGAATTCAAAACACAAGCAGTTCAGCCAGGGTCTTAGTGAGTGGCGGAACAGGATTGATGGGCTGAATGGCTCCTATTTCGTATGTTCATATGTGTGTGCGTATGTACAGAGACAGGGAGGAGAGAGACCATGGAAGGATTTGAAAACAAGTATGAGAATTTTAAAATGTGGACTTTGCTAGATTGGCTAGTCAGCGAACATGAGGTGAACTGGACTCGGTTAAGTTTTGGATGCCCTCAAGTTGACTGAAGGTGGAATGCGGAATGTAGAATGTACATCGAGCATCATCATGCCTTCAAACAGTGCTCACTACCTTTGACACTCAGTGGCTACCATTGCAGGCAAATGTCACAACTGTTTTTCCCAAAGATATTGATATGAACCAACGCCACCAATGACTCTGGACAGCACTGAGCTATCTAACGGCTGACGCTTAATATCGACGTTTGTTCCTAGAACTATTGGTTAAAAGGCAATGTTGATCCAAACTAGTTAAAGTAGCCAAGACCGCTGGAAGTCAAGGGGTAAACTGTGATGAGCAGTTTTGTGGCCCTGATCCATCAGTTTTATTGGCTCCAGGGCTGTGTTTACAAACCGGCAGCTGTGTAGCTGAGACAGGGCATTGCCAGGACATTCCTTACGCAGCAGCTGCTCTGCTGTCTCTCCCAGTGGCAAATAACTAAACAGCACTGGCCAGGCTGCAAGGGAAGCAAGACTGCTTGCCAAGTTACGAGCAACACAGCAACAGCTCACACCCTTCTTCCCTTCCCATCTCCAAGATTGCAAAAGGCACTGACTAAGCTTGTTCACAGCAAGTAAACCGTCCCCCCCCCCCCCCCCCACCGACCCCTGTGCCAGAGGAACTGGGAGATACGATGAGAAGGTGTGTAGGATGGAGAAGGATCATAGGGCCGGATTTTCAAAGGGCCGTGGGGGTCGCGACCCAGTGATGTCAACCCGGGATCTCGACGCCATTGGGACACTTTGAAAAGGAGGGAACAGGAAACCTGCTCGTCGTCAAATTAATCTCCTTTAGGGTCTTGTTGAGGGGACCCGTTTTTTTTCCCTTCAGTGAATCTGGAGACTCTGGTGCACGGTAATGCGCAGCCGTCAAGTTTGTCACAGGGCCAAAGAAGGTTTATTTGCCTTTGTGGAAAACTGAAGGTTGTTGGTGGGTCAATTCGCCTAGCGCCAGGCCGAATGCTGTACCCTAACTTGGCAGCGTGAATGACCACTTTCATTCCTGTTAATCTCCTGGCACCCCCCCTCTATGGAGCTCCCGACTCTTACCCCATTCCACCCCCCCCAAACAAAACCGTCGCCTGCCTCTTCCACTGGTGCCAGGCAGGTGGCGCCCCCTGTGCCTGGAGGTGCTCAGTGCCGCTAAATGGGGTGTCAAACCTGCCTCCTGCCCAATGAGGCAATTTGAATTTACGAATGGCGCTGCAAAAGCGACGCTGTCGAGGCGTGGGGGGTGGGGGAGGTTGGGGGTGGGGGAGGTGCGGGTGGTGGGGGGCCGGGACCCGGAATTCATCGGTGTCCTCGATTCCCCACCCGCTTTGAAAATCCAGCCCAGAGAGTCAGAACGGCACAGAAAGAGGCCAGTCAAGCTCGTTGGGGTTTTTTTGGGCACACTAAAAATTCTCGTCTTCCGGTACTTTTTACTGCTTCTGATCAAAAGCTTTGTTTGTATACGGTGCCTTAGTTCATCTGTCAAAAGTGACAACTAGAGTGAATTATACTGCGCAATTACTATTAATAGGTGGGGAAATTCAGTAGCCTTTTTGCACAGAGCAAGATCCCACAGGACACACTGCGACGAATGACCAGTTAATCTGGGGTCCTTTCCCCGGTGGTATTAGTTGAGGGAGGAATGTTGGTCAGGGCACTGGGACCACTCCCTCCTCGTGTTCCCTGATAGTGCCATTCGGAGGTAGATTTTAGGGTGAGTGTGCTGGTGGTTGGGGAGGGAGGGGGTGGGGGGGGGAGAGGAGAGCAGAGGTTTAGGCAGGGGATTCCAGGGTTTAGGACCCAGAGCTTGTAGCTGACTGTACGAGTGCCCGCAGTAACATGGGCACTGAATTGTTAGCTGAGTGGGCGGGCGGGCGGGCGGGCGGGCCTGTGTGTGTGTGACCCGCCCGATTTTAAAGCGACGGGCGATGATGTCGGGCAGAGGTCCCGATGTTGTCGCGCACTCGGGCGAAATTTCGGAGTGGGAGTCGGCGAAGCGCCCACCCGCCTGCCGACAATTAACAATTAACGGCCTGCTCAGGCCATTAAAATAATAACTGAATAGAAATTTTCATTGCCCATCGGCTGGAAGGCGAATCGGCCAGGAGGCCTTTGGATGAGGTTTCCAACGGGAATGAAAAACACAATAAAAATGTTCGAATCTCGTTTACAACATGTCCCTGCTCATGTGGCAGAGTCAGGTGGTGGGGGTGGGGGGCAGGGGGGACATGTTTTTAACGTTTTTTAATTCTTTATGTGCGTTTGTTTAAAAAACCTTCAACTCCCTGAGGCAGCTCTGAGTGCGCGCTGCTTCTCCCCCCACGCTCGCTCTCATCCCGCCCCCCCACCCCCTCCCACGCAGCGCTCAGCGTTGCGGCGCACGATTCAGGCCGGCTTTTATTGGGTGGGGGGGGGGTGCTGAATCTTGCGGGGCGCGTGCGTCCCGATGTCATCGCGATGTTTCGTTCGGCGGGCGCGTGTACCAGAGTCGGCTGCGCGCCTGCCGAAATGTCAACGGCCTGTTAAGGCCACTAAGAACCCAATCAAAGCAGTTTAAGAACGCTGTCCATCCCAACCTTAACGTTTACCGTCAGGCCAAAAGCCCAAGCGGCCTTTGCATGTTTCAGGAAGCCTCATCCACGGGCGGGATGAAGTTTCCTGAAGCTTTTACAACATAAATCAATTCATTTTCCCACCTTTACGAACACGTCCCACGAGGGGACATGTTTAAATACACCTTTACATCATTCATTGAAGTTTTTCTTTATTGTCTATTCGATCCCCCTGAGGCAGCTGCGTGCCTCGGGGAGATGGTTGTGCTCTTGCTTGCGCATGCGCGAGAGAGCGCAGGCCCCGACTCTCCCTCCTCCGCCCCACCCCGCCCGCGTAAAATGGCGGCACACAACCGATTGCAGGCAGCAATCGACTCGGCGTTCGCTCCCACCCAGCTCGGCTGCTGTTGGAAAAATCCAGGCCTATGTGACGAGAAACTGAGAATAAATGGAAACTTTGCCGCCTTAGTTGGAGCAATAGCTCCCAGGCCCCCAGATATACGGGGAAAGGAGTTGCTGGCGATTGGGGTCAGGGGAGGTGAATGGAAAGAAAGAATGATGACCCTTCCTAATTAAGCTTCTGCTCCCGATAACTTGTCATAGGTTGACAGCTGATTAAAGTGCAGTGAAGCTAGGAGGTTGCCAGTGATGTTTGGTGTCGTCCTTCTAGAGTTGCCAACTGTGATTAAATGTATTCCTGGAGGTTTCATCACGTGACTTGCCCCCCCACCCCCCCACCCACCCGGCGGCCATTTGCTGGCCAACACATCCACCCTTGTGACGTATGGCTTTCCTACACCAATTGGAAAGCCAAAAGACTCATTACCCAATTGGATGCTGCTTGACTGTCAGTCAAAGTTTTTTTTTCCCATTTTCAATATTTTTATATCTGGTAAAGAGAAAAGTTCAAAGAACATGATAAAAGAAAATTCTTTTTTAATGTCCTGATGATTTTTCTCCTGGGTTGCACTTGGCTGTGTCCTATATATATATATATATATATATTTTTTTTATATATATATAAAACTTGCATCTATATGGCACCGTTCATGATGCAGGACATCCCAAAGTGCTTTACAGCCAATGAAGTGTAGTCATTGTTGCAATGTAGGAAAATCAGCAGCCAATTTGTGCACAGCATGATCCCACAAACTGCCATGAGATAATGACCAGGTAACCTGATGCTGGATGAAGGATAAATTTTGGCAGTGATGCCAGCGAGAACTCCCCATTCTCATTCAAAGATCCCATGGCGCTAGGCAATGTCTACCTGTGATGGCAGGCAGGGCCTCGGTCTAGCGTATATTGATATGAAAGACAGTCCCAACATCAGCGCTGCTGACACTGGGAGTGTCAGCCTGGGATTATGCTTTCAAGTATCCGAAGCGGGGCTCGAACTCATGACCCTCTGACACAGAGGAAAGAGCACCAGTCACTGGGCCAGAGGTCTTCGAGAGATTAATGTTAGAATGCAGACCTTCTCGATCTCTGTTTTGTAGGCCATGATTCAGAGATTTCTCCTCCAACCTCCTCTTCAGTCAATCAAAGACATTGGGGGTAGTAGCAAGAGAAATCTGCTCACTTGTGTGTCGTTAGAAACTATAAATTCCCAAAGGTACATGTTGGGATAGCCCGGGGTAGATTTAGAATCAGCACAGTAGCAACAGTACAGGGAGACATAGGAACAGGAGGAGGCCATCCAGCCCCTCGAGCCTGTTCTGTCATTCAGTTAGATCATGGTTGATCCGTACCTTAACTCCATTTACCCATCTTTGTTCCAGTTCATTCCTAAAGGGCCCAACTCCTGCTTTTAAGATTATGGTCCAATGTTCTTGACGTTGTTCTTGAAACTGGTTCTCTCTCCCTACCCTATCAAAACCTTTGATCAGTTAAACACCTTGATCAGGTGACCCCCTCAATGCTCAAGAGATTAATACTTCATCTCCAAGGTAGTACCTGCTATATTCACTGCTGCCACCTCACTCCCTTGCCTATTTTTACTGGAAATTTAAACAAAAAATGATTTTATTTTATCATTCTTTCCCCACTCCTGATAATTTTCCCCATCCCCAGTAAAACTTTATAGACCAAGTGGAGGCTATTCAGCCCATTGTGTCTGTGCTGGCTCTTTGAAAGAGCCATCCAATTATCCGCTCACCCGCTTTTTCCACATAGCCCTGCAGTATTTTTCCCCCCTTTTCCAGTATTTTCCTAATGCCCTTTGGAACGATTCTGTTAAATCTGCCACCTCCCTTTCAGGCAGAGAATTCCGGATCTCGTGAACCCACTGCGTAAGCAAATTTGCTGTCTGTAGGAGCTTCCTGTGCACATCGTGAAAACGATCAGACAATCTGTTTTGGCAATTTTTATTTGAGTGGTAAACGTCACCCAAATGTTAGGCCTCATCCGAAAGACAGCACCTCCGGCAGTGCAGCACACCTTCAGTACTGCATTGGAGGATCAGATGAGAACTTTGTGCTAAAGTCTGTGGAGTGGGCTTTGAACCCAGAGATGACCCATAGCTGACCCCGTGTTACCGGTGGTTACAATGAGAATATTGCAGTGTTCAGTTGTCTCGTGTTTGATTATGTGGGCCCGGTAATTGATCTATGCTCACTGTGCTTGACTGGTGAAGCCAGGGTGTGGACTCAGAGCCAAGCGATCGGACACCACAGAAGCTACATGAAGCTGAGCAATAAGCATGGGTGCAGACAATTTGTGATTTTAGAGATATTTCAAAACTTGTCAGTAAACCTGTTGCAAGTTTAGAAACTAGTGTTGTCTCTATGTTGCTCTGAGATGTATAAAAGATACAACACGCTGGTGAAACACAATAAATATATTGGAATTGCTAGTTGTTATTGCGATATGTGATGTTTCATTGCTAGTTATCAGAACTGATTACTTCCTGTTTTTCTTATTAATTCTTACTGTCAATACCCGAGATTGCAATGATTAGAAACTAATAAGTGTTAAGAGAAAAAAAAGGACTGGAATTTGCCACTAATGAGAAAAAGAATGGCATTCCATACACTGCAGGTATCCACACTAACATATCTGGTTGTACATTTTAATTTAACGCACTTCCCCTGTGATGGGATGCCGTAGGTTATATACGAATGATTCGCATGCTCTGCATCGCTCAGCGACCAAAACGATCCAGAGCTGACCTCGTGGTGCTAATTAAAGGTGGTGAGTTATGCTCGGCAAGGCGTAAGCTAACAGCAGGAGGCCAAACAGTAGATTCCTGAGGCCAGAACATCAGGTGGGATTGAGGAACCTCTTTGTGGTGGCGAGTTGGAGGAGCAGAAGATCAGGGCTCCCCTCTGCATGTTCCCTCCCCTGTCCGCACGTGCTCATTGGCGTACTCTACGCAAACGATTGCGCAGAGGACCATTGAATCCAGATCACCCGTGATGCCGTCCACAGTCAAATAGCTCACCTGCCTGCTGGACTCATGCATGAGGTGAGACTCCCAAGGGGATGCAGCTCCCCATGGAATCATAGCCAAGCCCGAGTCAGGACATTCAGCAGGTTGGGTAAAAGTCTAAGCTGAAGTGGAACAGAATCTGAAACAAGTTAGGGGCAGAAATTACATTGAATTCCAATACCCTTTATGTTCTACTTTCACATAGCATGGGGCAGGATGCGTTCTCTCATGGTTATTGGGGCACCTGATGGACAACCAGGATTCGAGACTGGCAGCACCAGGTTCCTAGACTGTGTTGACGAAAGTCTTTGCATTGGGTGTAGTGCAGTGCATTGTAACGCAAATGTGCACCTGGTACTAGTTTAACGGAGGCAGAGGAACTGGCCAGCCCTCCTAGCCCTGGACTCTGGCTTACATTACAGAGACAATCTCCGAGTCGTTGAGGGCATTACTGCTTCAATCTCAGAGCCTGTGGTAATTAAGTTGTGCACAAGGGTTTCTGTTAAGACCCGAGTGGCTGGCGTTTTGGATGGAGTGCTCGTTGTGTCGGGGAACTGTGAGCGTTGTGGGACTGTCGGAGAGCTGTGAGCAGGTCACATGCGAGTGAGGTCGATCAGCTCCCTGTTTGAAACATTTAACGTTCTCGGTAAATATTGCAACTGGCTCCTTTGAGAATAACTGGTCACATTCTCAGTCTTGAAGTCTGAATTAATAACGACAGATTGGATCTTCAATTCCTCCGCTGAGTGAACACAAACAGCTCAATGTAGACATACGTATAAAGCCATTATGTTTGGTGGGGGTAGGGGACGGTGGGGGAAATCATGTGTTGCATTACAATGAGGTATTCTATTTTCCTCACTGAATTTCCTGCTCTTGGGGACAGGAGGAGGCCATTCAGCCCCTCGGGCCTGCTCCACTGTTCAGTTACCTCAGCCCCACTCACCCACCTTGGCTCCACATCTCTTGGGATCCTCGCCCTTCTTGGAAGTGCTGAGTCTCATGGGGAGCAGCACACCTTCGATATCTCATCCAAGTGGTCATTCTTCACGCGTGAACCGAATGAGTGTTGGTGGGCAATTTGACCTTGGGGAGCATCGCATTTGAATCCAATGCTGTCTGCAATTGTAGCTGGCAGAGTTTAGCCACGGTCTGACTGAACGGTGGAACAGGTTCAAGGGGCTGAATGGTCTCCTCCATTCCCTATGTTTCCAGTAACTGGTACTGGGCAGTGGATAGAGAGCAGAATGAACCTGCCCGGCCTTCAAATTTGCACAGGGCGTCTGCATGGCCTAGCGGGCACAGTGCAGTGGAGAAGTTCAGTGGGACTGAGCAGTCTATTTTGTTGGCAGGCTCACCGGGCACTTCTTCTAGGCTTCTCCCATTGGCTGTTCTAACGTGGGTACAACCCCCCCCCCCCAAGACACAGAGCCTTTCTGTGACTGTGTAGGAGGGTCACGGAGGAAATTCCCAGTGTCTTTCCCCAGATCACCTCTGCTGCCAATTTATGTCTGCTTTGCTATGTGGACTCAAGTTGTGGACACTGGGCCTGGAACAAAGGATTGAACATTATGTTACAGTTGTATAAAGCTCTGGCTAGGCCCCATCCTGGCTAGGAGCACCACGTTCAGTTTCGGGTTCCTCAGGGAGGATACCTCGACCTTGGAGAGACCACGGCAAAATTCAGCAGAATGGTACCTGGGCTAAATGGGTTAAAATATGAAGACAAGTTGCATTGACTGGGTTAGTACTCCCCCCCGAGTGTTAAAGATTAAGGAGTGATCTAATTGAAGTGTTTAAGATGATTGAAGGAGTTGAAAGGTCAGATAGAGAGGAATTTTTTTTTTTGCAGAGCCCAGAAACTGAAATTCGAGCCAGGTTGTTGGAGGGGTGAGTTCAGGAAGCATTTCTTCACACCAAGGGGAGTGGAAATCTGGAACTCTCTCCCTCGAAAGGTTGTTGAGGCAGTGGATCAATCTGCAATGTCAAAACTGAGATTAACAGATGTTTGTTATGTAAAACTACCCAAGGTGGGTAGATATAGTTAAGATACAAATCAGCCATAATCTAATTGAATGGCAGAACTAGCTCAAGGGGGCTGAATGGCCTTCTCAGTTTTCTCTGTTCCTATGAAATAGTCCCAAACTCATTTTGCATCAGATCTTAAGAATAACCAAATAATGTCCTTCGAACTTTATTTTAGGGTTTGATCATAATCCAAGTTTGAATGGAAAAAGCCCAAATACACCGAAACAACATTCTAGCTCAAACTATGCTCCAAAACTCTGTCTCACATGCCGGAATTTTCCACCCCCACCCTCCCCCCCCACCCACGCACCCCGACCAGCAGCAAGCTCCACCATGACGGCTCTGGTGACCCATTGAACTCTCCATTCACATCAGTGGAACCGGAAGATCAATACCGGCGCAAGAGGCTGGAAAATTCCGACCACTGACTCCTGTCGAGAGCTAACACATTGTCGGATATTTGTTCAGGGATTGCCTCTTAGTTACTCGTTATGAAACAATGACAGGCCACGAAGTAAAGGGACATGTGTCCAATCCCATTACACCTGTGCTTGCTAATAAATATTGGTTCGTTAACCCTGAATGTAAAATTCTCATCCTCGTACAAATCCATCCTTACCTCTTTGACCTCCTCCAACCTTACAATCCTCAGAGAACTCTGCACTCCCCCAATTCTGGCCTCTCGCCCATCCCCAGCCTCCAGCATTAGCGGCTGTTACCTTTACCTGCCTCACGGTTGATCCTCTGCCTAAACCTCTCCGCTTCTTTACCTCTCTCCCTCCTCCGCTTATGACGTTCCTTCAGTCCAACCTCTTAGATCGAGCCCGGGTGTCTCCTTTTCAATCCTTGCCAACATTGGCTGGGATTTTCCAGCCTCAACTGTCAGCGGGACGGGAAAATTCGGAGAGCGGTTAAAAGTCAAAGCTCCCTCCAAATTTCCAGTGTCGGGGCCGGAAAATCCCAGCCCTTGGGCCCAGCTATGCTCGTACAGATTCTTTGTTAAGCTGAAGGTGCTGTATAAATGCAAGTTGTTGTTGTATCGCTGACCTAGTTTATGTCTCGCTGGTCTGGCCTGGAGTCGAACTCATGTTCTAGAGGCAAAAAAATATACCCAATCTACAACCACCCTTTTTCTTGCACTTCTCTTTGAAAAAAAGATAAATTATCCTAACAATACAGACCAAAGTTTAATAGAAGCTGCAATATATCATGAATAATGGCATATTTTTGGCAGCAGCTTATAGCTTCTTTAGTGCTGGAAACAACATTATTAAAGTAACACAGACCTTCGATGTGACAACTGAAGGTCAGTGCGTTGTTTTGCTTGTAACAGAACAGCATTTGCCATTTTTCACTTCTCAAACAGCGTTAGGTTATTTGTGTGGAATGGCCATGAATATGAATAGGCTCTTAAAGAGTAATATTTCTGCTACAATTGCTCGGGTGTTTTGAGAGGGGAGAGTCCGCCCGAAAGTGTCGAGGATCCATCGGCCAGTTTTTGTCCCTTCCCAAATGTGTTGTCTCCTCCCGGTATTTACCTCCCCCCACCCCACCGAGAGCCAGTTGCCTTTCAGTATATTGCCTGTACACCACCACCTGGAAGTTCCCCTCCAAGTCACACATCATCCTCTGCTCAAACACCATCCATAGACATGTACTTGCCAGTGGGATTTGAATTGTTAGCTGGATTGTTAGACCAGGCCTTTACTTGCTGGCCCATCAATACTATGCCACCACACTAACAAGCAGTGGCAAGCAAAATCTACCTTCTCCGCCCTGCTCCCCTCCCTGTTTGGTTCTTGGACTGACTTAGTTGCAAAATAACCTTTACTGAGTTCAACCAAGCTGTGACACGTCTTAACTAGCACTAGTGATACAGAGTCACAGAGAGTCATTTATCCAGCTCTCTAGAGAAGGAAACAACATTTCCCACTTTCGCTCTAGATGGAGAAAGTAACCTTTGCTGATTCTTTTGCTTTTGTCTGTCCGGCTATGGATTGCGAAGGAAAGCTTCAGTTCTTTATAGGGCTCTAGTCACGCACAGCATCCCTTAAAAAAAGTAATTTTCCAATTTCTTAACTGATCTGTTAATCGTTGCCGTGTTTGCTTGTGATGTAGGTACCCTCTTACCTGGCCCGCTCATTCAGCATTCCTTCCTAACAAAAGACGTTGGCTCACTGACAAAGCTTTGCCTTGCTAAGAGTCATTCAGAAGAATTCTGGGAATGAGCAACTTGAATATTTTGATATTTGTGGCTACAGGACAAGTTCACAAGTCATTTACAAGTGAAATGAAAGCAAAAACTTTAATCATGAGATTAAAGCAGATTCTAATCCATAAAACAGTACACTACAGCACAGAAAAATAGGCCATTCGTCCCTTCTAGTCTGTGCTGAAATATTATTCCGCTAGTCCCATTGGCCTGCACCCAGTCCATAACCCTCCAGACCTCTCCCATCCATGTATCTATCCAATTTATTCTTAAAACTTAAGAGTGAGCCCGCATTTACCACGTCAGATGGTAACTCATTTCACACTCTCACCACTCTCTGAGTGAAGAAGTTCCCCCTAATGTTCCCCCTAAACCTTTCCCCTTTCACCCTAAAGCCATGTCCTCTCGTGTTTATCTCTCCTAATCTAAGTGGAAAGAGCCTACTCGCATTTACTCTGTCTATACCCCTCATAATTTTGTAAACTTCTATCAAATCTCCCCTCATTCTTCTACGCTCCAGGGAATAAAGTCCTAACCTGTTTAATCTTTCCCTGTTACTCAACTCCTGAAGGCCCAGCAACATCCTAGTAAATCTTCTCTGCACTCTCTCAATCTTACTGATATCCTTCCTGTAGTTAGGCGACCAGAACTGCACACAATACTCCAAAGTTGGCTTCACCAATGTCTTATACAACCTCACCATAACATCCCAACTCCTATACTCAATACTTTGATTTATGTATACATGTAGAATCCTATGTAGACATGTAGATAAGAATAGGGCATCTTACATCTTCTGTTCTTCATGTGTCTAACTCTAATGCTTTGCATGAATGCTCCCTGTTAACCATATTAATCTTTTGCATTCTTTTATTGCAGGAAGTTGTGGGATCAAAAGATGAAGAACCCCAAAGCCAGGTAATGTTTGCTCTACCTTCCAGAGAAGCACCAAATATTTTCCTTTGAATAGTAGGCTTTTGTAAAGCTCTCTCAGTGAGCTTCTCGCATTGCCAATTAATTTAGCTTTTTGACAGCCAAACCAAAAGCCTTTGTCAGGAAGCAGAAGGTTTGCATTAGTCTAGATCTAAACTCTAAAAGTTTGGAGCGCAAGGACAGAGTTTATTACTTGCTAATGACATCATGGTGTGACCTATTTAATGGCTAATTACCTTAATTGGGAAAATATTTATGAACACTGTTTCCTGTAAACTGCTGCTCTCTCAGTTACTGCAATGTAAATATTAGTGTCCTTCTGCCTGCCCACTTGAAATATTCTTCATCTGGGAGTCTTGATAATGTGTGTGGCTGCCAATTCTAGCTCAGTGCTGTACGCAGTTGCCAAACCTGGTTGGGTGCATTTCTGGAGTTCTCATGACATGACACCCCCATTCTCCTGCCATCAGTTGGCTGGCACATTTTTCTTCAAGGCACATCATCTTCACACACCGGTTGGAAAGAGAACAGAATCTGCAGCTGCCAAGGTTCCTTCAGCAGCACCTTCCAAACCCATCACCTCTACCACCTAGGTGAACAAGGGCAGCAGACGCACGGGAACACCACCACCTGGAGGTTCCCCTACAAGCCACTCACACATCCTGACTTGGAAATATATCGCCGTTCCTTCACTGTCGCTGGGTCAAAATCCTGGAGCTCCCTCCCTAACAGCACTGTGGGTGTACCTACACCACATGGACTGCAGCGGTTCAAGAAGGCAGCACACCACCACCACCTTCTCAAGGGACAATTAGGGATGGGCAATAAATGCTGGCCCAGCCAGTGAAGCCTACATCCTAATAACAAGTAAAGAAACTGTATTGTCCTTGACAGTCAAACAGCCATTTCCCCTCACCAACTCCTATACATTTTTACAATTAATAAATGGAAAAGTTTTTTAAAAAACTTATTTTTTTCTAATGCTGTTTTCAGATTTCTCCCAGGTTTTGCCCTCTGTACTGACGTGGAGACTAATCTTTAACTCTTGCTTGGTAACCCCAGTGGTGTTACATATGCCCCCAATCCCGTCCACACTCAACATAGGTTCACTTACCAACAGGATGCCCAGTTGCCAGGGCCCTCACTGATATAGACACCAGTCCCTTGCCTAGCAACACTGAAATCTATCATAGCACCCCACCCCTAACAGCTGCCACTCAGACCTGGAGCAGACATCCCACATTACCATGACTCGGTATTGCGCTGGGATGAGGTTCCCAGCTAAGCCACTGGAAGGAAGACCTGCAGCTGGCATGGTTGGCACCAACTCGATTTGCCCGCTTTCCACAGTGGTCGCTGGAACTTGATGGGAACCTGGGTGTGGCTTGTGGGAGGGCGAATTAAGTGGGTCAAATCCATGCCCTCGCCTTTGTCACTGGTAATACAAACATTTGTAACATGTTAATGTTCGCTCGGAGCTGGAGTGCGTCCCGTTAAAGATCCTATGAATGGATTCTAAAGAAAACAAGGGAGAGCAAATGCCTGCAATGGGCAGAGCAGTTAATAAGCAGCACCTTGCTAATTGGCTCCTATGGTAATGGCGTAGTTGGCGTCGTTTTGCCAACACATTGGCGGTTGTCCCGGGATTAAACAGGTTGTCCCGGTATAATTGGTGCGCGATGAGGCAGACGTCGTAATTGGTGGGGGGGAGGGTGTGGGGGGCACAGAAAGTATTTGTCATTCTCTGTCTCTGTTTTGTGTTTGAAAGGCTTTACTCAGCCACCCAGAAGAAGAGCTTCTGGATCCACAAGGTGTCGTGCAACGGCAGCGAGTCACATCTGACCCAGTGCACGATCGAGGCTTCTGCTGGGAAGAAGCGGCACCCTTGTGAAAACGGGATGCACGCGGTGATAAGCTGTGTGGCAGGGCCCGCGTTCGCACAAGGAAGTGGGAATCGCTTCAGGAAGGCCTACCAAGCTGAGGTATAATGAAAATTCACGTAGCCGGATGATATCTATTGACACGCCTTCTGTGACGTTGCTTACATGGGGAGCCTTTGTATATCGGGGCAACTAAATTTATAGTGTAAACCACCCGTCCGCATTAAAGGATCTCGACCACCATGTATTGCAGCACCAATGGAGGACAGTTACAATGTTTAGCTTCAAATCTGGCTTGTCCCTTTAAGGACTCTGCCTTGTGGGCCATTGATGTAAATAGGAACATTCTGAAGTTAATTCCAGCCTCTCCGAATCACTGCTGGTTTTTCCTGTACTTACATCATGGGCCTGCATTGGAATTCAGGGTCTTAGTTTTGACTCAACCCTAAAACCATGAACTCTATTTCTAACCAGCTATTGTTCAGCAATTCAATTACAACCACACTTTACTTGGAATCTGCTCCAAAAAAAAAATCACTACTCTGCTGCGGGAAATTTATTTCAACTTCTACAATACAACAGTGAGCACTGAGGTCGTCAAAGCCAAAATATAAATACAGGGCAGGATTTTTGGAGGCCAGTGGAGAGGGAATGGAGATGGGCAAGTGAGTAATGTTGTGCTGCCAGTTTGCTGTCCCCGAGCCATTTTCAGGAAGGCCGCATGGAATGGCTTCCCACCCACAGGTGGCGGTTAGCTTATCAAATTAACTAAAATTTCTGGTTGGTTGTGGTCCCCCTCCCCCTCCCCCACTCCCTGCCCTTCCCTCCCCTCTCCCTCCTGTGGTGCCAGGAGCATGGTAGATGTCTGGAGCTGGCCTTCCAAGGGGCTGTTTAGTGACCAGTGCTTCAGGAAGACCTTGAGGCCCCCCCAGGCCGAATTGGCCACAGCTGCAGGACACCCTTTGAACGGTTCTCCCTCTACAATGATGGCACTGGTGGCCAATTTTTTATTTCAAATATTTTGAATGTTGCTGAGAGGGAGCCTCAAGATGGAGGCATCCTCGCTCTCTCTCTCTCTCTCTCTCTCTCTCTCTCCCTTACCTGCCAGGGCCAGCTACAGCTCCTTCCATGCTGGAAGGCATCCAATTGGCGCTCCAGCTTCGAGAGCCCGCCCACCATCCCTAATTGGATGGTGAGCGCACCCTCTGGCCTCTAATTGACCAATCCAGGCAAAGTCAATGCGGGCGACTGCTCACAATACATTGCGGGGTTGGGATCTACATTTGACTCTGATGTTCGGGGTACTGAGCCCAAAACGGAAAACCCTTCCCACAAGCACTTTCATTCACTCTTCCTTTCCTTTCCCCTTCCTTTTCTTTTGCTTCACATCGTGCTGATTTTCAGACTTGCATCCATTCATTCTGTGTTTGTATTATGAAGGCCTTTCCCTCTTGACTCCCCCCCTGGTTTCAGGAGCTATCCCAGCCACGACAACCAGCCTCCCCATATTCCTTACCACCTGGTGCTGCAGGCTAGGCAGAGGGCGAAAGTTCACAAGACCCTTGAAAAAGGAGAAGTCAGGAGTTGGCACAGTTCCATTTCCACTCCCATCTGCAGTCAACAGCAAGAGGATCCTTGGGTCATGTCCACTTTAACATAGAGGCCCAGGGTGCAGCTTGCATGGGGACCACATGGGAAAAGTGGATGTGCAGAATCACACGTCCGAGACATAGGCTGTCAAGTTTCCATATGTAATTAAGCCAAACCAGAAATTGTTTTTTTTTTAAAAAAAACTTTTAAAAATAACACCCAGTCTAAATCATAAAAGTTCGGGTGACACTGAACTCGGCTGATGAATGTTTTCAATCTCACTGAGCTTGGTTAGAATCACCTCATTGTTCTGTGCCACATTTGCCAGGGGTTAATTTCGCAACAAATGCAGCAACATAACACAAGTTTGTTTTTTTTTGGCCAATTAATCTCCTGTCGATTCTTGGAAACATTCCTCGCTAACTGAATTCTCCGGCTGGGAGGAGCCTCTCAGTGCTGACTACTGGAGATTTCCTTCTGCTTTTTTGTGGAAGGGAGCACAGAATGCCCTGCACTGAATGTCAAGTTGTTCAGCTAGACTATGCCACTTATGGGTGGGCATAATGTGTTTTCTTTTTATTCATTCATGGGCTGTGGGGCAGCACTGGCAAGGCCAGCATTTGTTGCCCACTCTTAATTGCCCTTGAAGCTGAGTGGTTTTCTGGGCCATTTCAGAGGGCAGTTAAGAGTCCACGACATTGCTGTAGATTTGGAACAGATCAGATAAGGACAGCAGGTTTCCTTTCCCTAAAGAAACATAAGTGAACCAGGTTGGTTTTTATGACAATCAATGATAGTTTCAGGGTCACCATTACTGAGACTAGCTTTCAATCCCAGATTTTTTTTCCCCCAGTTGAATTTAAATACCCATCAGCTGCTGTGATGGGATTTGAACCTGTGTCCCCTGGACACTAGCCTGAATATGCTGACCAACCGTGAGGGATGTCTTCTCTCAGTGCCAGGTGTTGCCTTCGTTTTCATTCAGAGGTTACATTTATTAGGAAAGATTGAACTGGCTGGGTCTCCTTTCTCTAGAAAAGAGAAGACTCAGGGGCAACCTGATAGACACCTTCAAGATTATGAAAGGCATAGAGACGTTTCCACTTGCAGCGAGATCAGAACCGGAGGTCGTAGATCTAAGATAGTCACCAATAAATCCAATCAGGAATTCAGGAGAAAAGTCTTCACCCAGAGGGTGATGAGAAGATGGAACTCACTTCCACAAGGAGTGGTAGAGCTGAATAGCATAGATACAATTAAAGGGAAGCTGGATAAACACACGAGGAACAAAGGAATAGAAGGATATGCTGGTGCGATGAGATGAGCAGGGTCATGTGGAGCGTAGACATTGGCGTGAATCTGTTGGGTCGAACGCTCTGTTTCTGTGCTGTAATTATTTTGAATTATAATAAAACTAAAAGCAATTGATTGGCTGACCTGGTCTCAACTGCAGGCTAGATTGGGGTGGGGGTGATGTGTAATGCTGACTGTGGTAAAGTGGAGTGCAATGTATCTTTAAGAGAATGTAGTTAGTTGACCATGTGACTGTATTGACCAATCGTTGCACAGCAGGGCTTCTGGGTAACTGAATCTGGAGCTGTAGGTGATTGAAGAAGCACACATTGTGTTAGTGCTTTATTTTTAGTTCCAATACTCCACCAGTGTTTGTTCAGTTAATCGGCCTCTCTGCCTGTATTGTTTCACATACCAACTAATGTGTTAATGTCAAGGGTGCAGCTAGTGTTCACCGGACAAAGCGAACCTGATAAACAAAAACATAAAATTGACAAACTTTGTCCATTCAACGAGAAGGGCCAGCCATAGCTCAATGACTCCTGTCTCTGATTCAGAAGGTTGTGGGTCAAAGTCCCACTCCAGAGACTTGAGAAGAAAAGTCCAGGCTGATACTCCCAGTGCAGTACTGAGGGAGTGCAGCACTGTTGGAGGTACTGTTCTTCGGGTGAGACATTAAACTGAGGCCCTATCTGACATCTCAGGTGGACGTAAATGATCCCATGGCACCACTTTGAAGATGAGCAGGGGAGTTATCCCTGGTTTCTTGGACAATATTTAATCCCTCAGTCACGTCGCTGTTTGTGGTAACTTGCTGTGCCCAAATTGGCTGCTATATTTCCAACACTACAACAGTGACTACACTTCAAAAGTGCTTCATTGGGCTGTAAGGCACTTTGGGACGCCCCAGAGCCATGAAAGGTGCTATATAAATGCAGCATTTTTCTTTCGTTCATTTTAGCAGGCATAATGACAAGGTATTCTACATCAAAGTTAAAAGATACGTTGAGGGTGTTTAAGCTGCTAATGAGTATTTCACAATTTATTTAACCTCTCTTCCTCAGCAACCTCTTGTGCGTCTGAAGGGCGGAGCGCAGACTGGCGAAGGAAGAGTAGAAGTCCTGAAAAACGGCAAATGGGGAACTGTCTGTGATGACCGGTGGAACCTTCTGTCTGCCAGCGTCGTGTGTCGAGAGTTGGGTTATGGCACCGCAAGAGAGGCGCTAACTGGAGCATGGCTAGGCCAAGGTCAGTATCATGCAGAGCATGGGAGGAGAGTGGATCGACAACTTGGCTCCCACTCAGTCAATGTATTAAATTAACAATTTTCACCTTTATTTCAAAACCCTCCTTGACCACCCTCCTCCCTGTCTCCGTAAAGTTTGTCAAACCCACCCTCCATGATAGAACATGGAATCGTACAGCACAAAAGGAGGCTATCAGCCCATTGTTCCTGTGCTAGCTCTTTGGTAGAGCAATCCACTCCCCTGCCCTTTCCCTCCTCTCTGCCTCTCTCTCTCTTCCTTTAACTCGGTCTCCAAACTTCTTCTGGTCACCTTCACCTTATATACAGTGCAGTCAAAAATCTGCTTGATAATGTTCCTGTGAAGCACATTGGGGGCTTTTGCCACATTTTAGGACATGGTGGCCTGACTTAAGTGCCAGTTGTTGTATTTAATTTAAACTGGACTAACACGGGTCATTGAAGAACTCCAGGGATCATTGACTCATATTTATACGCCATCTTTAACATTATAAAACACTCCTAGATGCTTCACAGGAGCATCTTAAAACAAAATATGGCACCGAATCACATAAGGAGATGTTAGGACAAATGACCAAAATCTTGGTGGAAGAGAGATTTTTAAGGAGCATCTTAAAAGAAGAAAGAGAGGCGGAGAGGGTTAGGGAGGGAACTCCAGAGCTTCGGTGTCCTGACAAGTGAAAGTCTGAACACAAATGGCGAAGTGACTAAAATTGAGAATGCTCAAGGGATAAATGGGAACACCGCCACCTGCAAGTTTTCCTCCAAGTCACTCACCATCCTGACTTGGATATATATCGGCCGTTCCTTCACTGTCGCTGGGTCAAAATCCTGGAATTCCCTCCCTAACAGCACTGTGGGTGTACCTACACCACAAGGGCTGCAGCGGTTCAAGAAGGCGGCTCACCACCACCTTCTCAAGGGCAATAGGGATGGACAATAAGTGCTGACCCAGCCAGTGACACCCACATCCCCTGAATGAATAAAAAAGAGCCAATTTGTGCACAGCAAGCTCCTGTAAACAGTAATTTAATAACCACCTCCACTTGTCAACTTCTTGTTGCCACTGAGTGAACTTACTGGTTTAGTAACATTTTGTGCTGACTTATAGCCAGTTTTATGCTGTACTGTCATGCCTACTAGGAATTAGATGTGACTATCCCAGGCTCATTTTGTGTAGAACCCTTGGAGAGTGTTTAAGGAAAGGGGGTCTTTCCCCCAACATTCAGGATTGAATCCAAACCCAGCTGTCTAGGTGTGAACCAGCAGTAAGCTGACTCTTTGCATAATCTAGTTCCAAAAAGTTACAACTGTGTTCTGTAGGCATAAATTAAAGATCGACTGAGAGAAGTTAAAGACAGCCTGTATCCCATAGAATCAAAACAGAAAACCCACAACCAGCAATTCAATCACTGGGCAGGATTGGCAGCTATGGAAGTGTTAACGTCTTGCCCAACACAGATACTCTCCCTTTCAATAGACCTGCTATGTTGTATTTGAATATTCTGAGTTGGTGTGAAAGATGGGAGACTTTAGACAGTCAGATGTTTGCATGACTGACTTCATAGGCCTTTTGCATATTTTTATTTATTTTCATTTATGGGATGTAGGTGTTGAAGGCAAAGTTGAAATTTATTGTCCATCCCTAGTTGCCCTGAGAAAGTTTGAGATAACTATGGTGCTTGCTAGGCCACTTCAGAGAGAGTTAAGAGTCAACTGCATTAATGTGGGACTGGAATCGCCTGTAGAGGCAAAGTATGTAAGGGCAGCAGCTTTCCTGTCCCCAACAGCGCTCTGGGTGTACCTACACCACGTGGACTGAAGCAATTCAATAAAGCAGCTCACCACCACCTTCTCAAGGGCAACAAGGGATGGGCAATAAATGCTGGTTTGGCCAGTGATGCCCACGTTTCTGAATGAACAAATTAAAAGGATGGTTGAACCAGTTGGGTGGTGAAGCCAACAGAAATTATCGTGGTCACTGGTTCTCTTGTTCTTCCTAAACTCTAAATAAACAATGAGATAATCACCACATAATCCATTGTTTGGTAATGTTGGTTGTGGGATAAATGTTGTTCAGTACATGGGAAGATCTTCCCTGTGCTTCATCGAAATAAGGATTGTTCATGTCCCTCCAAGAGGGCTGGTAGGGGCTCGGTTTAACAACTCTTCTGAAAGGCATTACCTATGACAATGCAGCACTCTCTCTGTACTAAGTTTTGTGCTAAAGTCTCTCAGGACCTTTCCCCTTTAATTGCGTTACTCAAAATTCTGAGTCCTGAGTCAATAAACTCTGCCTCTGTAGGCGCTAGTGTAGCAGACGCAGCTCTTAAACATTCATCCCACACAATCTGTTCTCGCCTTTTAACGCAATCTAACACAATACGGAGAGGTGATGTGGGACCTTTACTTTATAAAAATGGTGAGATCACTGAAGTGGAAACCACACGCATGTTGTTCTACACACTACCATTTCTGGTTAGGGCGGATACCTCTGTGGTTTTTTTTCTGTAAACTGATTCTTGAAAGTATGGGAAACGTTTTCCTAGGGATTTTGACAAGATTTTTGTTTCCAAAACAAATAACAAGTTGGGTTCCCTGAAAATAACCTCCTTATTGTGCAGGAAGTATTCAAATAATAGTCAGGCCTAATGCTGTCATGGACTTGTAATGGAAGCAGGAATGGCCTACTTGAGAAGAGCATTATTTACATTGAAATTATTTAAACATACATCTTACTTCACATCAAACACTTTGAGGATTTCTTTTCTCTTAGTCTTTTCCTCCCCAAATCTCGGGATGATATTGGGATATAGTTCTCTCGGTGCTGGAAATACTTTGGTATCTCACCTGTGCTGGGAGGTCATTCTTCATTCTTCATGCCGAGTCTTTAGCAGCTTATTCGCACCCCTTGCTCCTTCTCGTGGAGGTGCCTGGGCATCGACTCTGAACCCAAGCCTCACTGCCAAGGAATGAGGCTGATTGCAGCATCTCCAAAACTGGCCCGATGGGAGTTAACACAGGGTCCATTGGTTTACGGGACTCAGTACCACACCCCACACTTAGCCAATGTGTGACCAAACACTGTGATGTCATTAAAAGAGGCACAGGGACAAGAACAGGCCTTTCAGCCCACCAGGGAAGCTCGGCTACTTTGTTACCGTGGTAGATTTATCGTTATCATCGCGTTTCTCCGTAACCCTAACTGCTCATATTTCACATGTATCTATTGCTCCCAGTTAAAGAAGAACTTAGTTATATTGAATTTTTCCAGTCCTCAGGCCATCCCTTCATAGGCAATTAAGTATTTTTAAAATGCAGTCACTGTTGTAATGTAGGACATGGAGTATCAGATTGCGCACAGGAAGCTCCCACAAACAGAAACGTGATAATGACCAGATACTTTGTTTCAGTGACTTCGGTTTAGGGATAAATATTAAGTGATACAACACAGAGAGCCATTCGGCCCATTGTGCCTATGCTGACTCTTTGGTGGAGCTATGTATTTAGACCCACTGCACTGCTCTTCCCTGTAATATTATTCCCTTCAAATAAAGGTACAGTGCCTCAAAACAGACAATGGCAGGGACGAGTCTGCGCCGGATTTTGGATCTTGCTGGTTTCTGGCTTGGCTTGTGTGGTCTGGGTCAGGTCGGGTGGGGTGAAGGGTTGCTCGGAACCAGTTGGAGCGTGAGAAATGACAGTCACGCAAAGCTGATAACTAGTCAGTGCCCCGCTGTGCCAATGCAGCATCTAGCCCAACAAGCCGCTAAGTTATTTTGCTCAGCTAATGAAATAAAAAATTCAGGCATGCAGCTTTAAAATATGTCTGGTTTTGGGACCTCGCTGGTTTTTTTGGAGAGCGACCACCCTTTCAGGCACCGCATTTCAGATCTCAGCGACTTGGTGTGTAAAAGTCTCCTTGTGATATGCTTCTTATGATTATTGGCTAGCGTCAGCATCATGTGACCAACTCCTGCCTTTCCAAAAATTGGCAATGTGGCTTAACAACTCATCACTGAGAAAGAAAACAACTTATTTGAAAGCTGTAATCCGTATTTGGTTAATTAGAACCTTTCC
The DNA here is from genome assembly GCF_017639515.1 of Carcharodon carcharias. NCBI lineage: Eukaryota > Metazoa > Chordata > Chondrichthyes > Lamniformes > Lamnidae > Carcharodon > Carcharodon carcharias. The sequence goes on along the minus strand of NC_054483.1, from coordinate 108,593,282 downwards.
AAATAAATGGCATTGCGTGTGCTTTAAGTGTAATGTCTTGTTTATTGGACAGCATTCCTTCAAGGCTTGCAATTGCTGTGATAATAGTTGACATTGCCGTGGAAACGCGCCTGTCAGTACACTTTTCCATGTTGTTATGTAGCGCCCAGTGCCCGGTGCCAGCATTTATCTGAGTTTATATTTATACGTGAGTGCACTTTTCCAGTAGCTGTGCTGCAACCTTTAAGTTCTGTCTGTATAATGGCAGAGTATGCGTATTTTATAGACATCCCCTTTCTTTAGTAAGTTTTAGTAAGTATGCGCGTTTAAAGACGCTCCCTTAACCATCAACCTTTGTCATGTCTCAGACCAGCGCCTGCATAGATTCAAATCAGGCAAGTGAAGCAAAATGTAAGCTAGTGGGAGTCTTTGACTGCTTCTTTTTATGAAGTTGCTATAAGCCTTAATTAAATGTAATTGCGATTGTTTTCTCAGTCAGTTGTAAGTTGAATGAATCTGAAAGCAAACAGCAAACGTGCAGGTCATGGTCTTACTTCTGATCCACAAGAGAGTCGAGGGTTAGGGGAGGCAGGTAGAAAAATGGAGTTGAGGCCACGATCAGGTCAGACATGATCTTATCAAATGTCAGAGCAGGTGCAAGGGGCCGAATGTTCCTGTTCCTATTCCTTATGTTCTTCTGTTCCCCCATTTTGCCTGAGGGAGATTCCTACAGATTAACATTGTAACTAATACATTGCAGCCTTTTATGAGCAACTCTAAGCTCCAGTTGCAGATACAGTAGAACAAGACAGTGGTGTATACAGTGGGAATTTCCTCGAGGTTTGTTTGATCGATCAGTTGCCATGACCTTGCCAGGTAATTGGATGGAATACTTAGAGTGGTGCATTCAAAGCAGTTTCTGCCAGTCTTGCGCCAAAGTTACACTGATAGGATCAGTGGCTCTAGGGCTTATAGCTGCCACGTTATACCACCTAACGGGCTAGTGCTTGCCCACTACACAGGAGAGACGAGTGAAGTGGAGTTATCCCCTTGTTACTGGTTGGTTAGCAGTAGTGGCAAGAGCCTGCGGTGGTAGGCTCATGCCTGTTGTAGGCTGGTGGTTAGTATACAGGAACAACAGGAGAGAGGGGAAGAGGGAGAAAACAATAAATTTTTAAAAAAAAAATCTCAGAAGGCAACATTGGAACTAATTGGAATGGTTACGAGTGTCTAGGGAAGGCTGTAATTTAAACCTAGAGATCGAGTGACTGGAGGTTATGCCACATGAGCTGACTGCAACAAAATCCTGATCTCCTAATGAAGTCATCTAGCAAGGGCAAAAATTTGTAGCAACCCCTTATGTGGGAATTAAATTACCATCACTCAACTGAGCCAGCCCGCATTCCTCATAATGACTCACTTGATCCAGCAAACCACAGGCCTCTTCTGTAATCTTTATTCCTAAGCATTTGCTTTCTCTCTCTTTCTTCTCTGGCAATCACACACCTCCAGTTGACTAGTCACGAAGACATAGATCAGTGGAGCAGAAACGTGAAAAGCACTGATGTAGCAAGAAAAATGCTCTTTTCCTTCCACCTCTTCCTCTATAGCCTACTTGACGTTTGTTAATTATGTGCCTGTGTACACTCAATTAATTTGCTCACATCTGAATTATGTACAGCTCTCATTGTGAGATAGACTTGGAATCATGTCTTCTTATTTTTCCAGTGACAACATGCTCAGTGGGAGCTTCTCAATGACCGAGTGGGTAATTGCACAGTCTGACATGCTGCTGAGTCATTAAAGTTCAGACAGGTCCCAGGCTCAATTCTCCATCTCTGCTGAATTAAAAAAGAGACAAGGCTTGCATTTCTGTCCAACAGGTCTATGCCGGTGTTTATACTCCATTCAAACTTCAGCGAACCCCCTCCATCTAATTTCTTTCTCTCTCATTAACTTGTCCAGCTTCCTCTTCATTGCATCTATGACCTACGGTTATTGTGTGCAGTTCAGCCATCTAGCTCCAGGCGATGTCCTGAAAAAGGCAAAAAAAAGGAACTTGAATTTATATAGCGCCTTTTATGATCTCAGGATGTTGCAAAGCGCTTTAGAAGTGATGAAGTATGGTTGAAGTGTAGTCACTGCTGTAACGATGGAAATACAGCAGCCAATTTACGATGCAGCAAGCTCCCAGAAACAGTAATGTGATAATGACCAGATCATCTGTTTTAGTGATTTTGGTTGTGGGATGAATATTGACTGATTACTCCCCGATTTTACAGAATAGTGCCACGGAATCTTCCATGCTCATCCAAGAGGGTGGATAGGGCCTTGGTTTAACATCTCATCTGAAAGATGGGACCCCTTGACTGTGCAGCTCTCCCTCAGTACTGGCTCTGGGTGCAGAATGTTGTGCCATTCCCTGTGGCGAGTTTTGTAGCTGGAGGGGTGGTGGGGGGGGGGGTGCATTTAATCAGATGGAAAGGTGGCAGTGGGGCCCCGCCATCTCCTGCTTCCAGAGGTGGGGGAAGGCCATGGACAGCCTCGCGTCCCGCTGCCAACTGAAGCCTCAATCTGGGTATTAACCCAGCAATTGGGGGTGGGGTGCTTGCTATGCGGGGAGCATAACAAACAAACCCATGGGGAGTTTCTTGTGGGCTCCTTTGGTGGGGGGGGATGTGGTGTGGGGGGGTCCCTCATTCATGATCAAGGGAGCCTGCAACAGGAGGGCCCTCAACTTTTTGGTTTAGTAAAATAAATAGGACAGGCGTCTCTTCAATCTTCCTACTGCTTGCAATAGGAAAAGCTCTGATGGGAGGCATATTGTTTAAAGCTTTCTCAGCAACGTACAGCGTTTCAGACCATCTCTTGAGTGTTCCCTCCCCTCACAACAGCCCAGATTTTGATTGGCTTCCAAGAAGTTGGGAGGAGGTAATTTCCAGAAAACCTCAGAGACACGTATGAGACTGATTGAGATGGATATCCATTAGTCATTTTTAACAGGGTCATGGAGTGTGGTGAATACATCATTTCCATGGAACAAATTTGTGGAATAAATGTATGAAATGAATGTTTTCCCCTGTAGCCTGTTGACTCTGTTTTTCTATGCTACTGTCTGTACAACCTGGCTTAGTTCTTACACAGAATAGAGTAAAAAAACAGAGGCTGTTTCACTGATTCTTATCACGTATTACGGGATGAATAATTAGTTGACTAATAGTTTGATAGACTTAAGTTCTGGAATTCCTCGCTAAACTACCCACCCCACCCCCGCTTTCTCTCTCTCTTATTTCTTCAGAAGCTTCTCAAAAGCTGTTTCTTGAACTAAGTTTTTAGTTACCTGTCCTAATGTCTCTCTATGCCTGTCAGTGGTCATGTTTTCGTTTGAAAAAAAATCAAACTGTTCATATTTTTCCAGTGACGATGTGTTCAGTGGGAGCTTCCGAATGACTGAGTAATAACTGTAATGTCTGATATGCCGCTGAATCATAAAGTTCAGACAGTTCCCAGACCCAGTACTCTGTCTCTGTTGAATTAAAGAAAGAGAGACCCGTGTTTATATATTTCTGCCAGTGTTTATGCTCCACACAAGCCTCCGGTCCTGCGCAGCACTTTGGGATGTTTGGGATGTAAAGGTTCTATGTAAATACAAGTTGTTGGTGTTGACTGTGTCCTAACCATTCCTGGATCCCACTACAAACTGTGATTCCCTCCACCTTCAGGGAATCTAAAATTAAGTTGACGTACAATTGATGAAGTGTTGAATCAGAGGATTGGCTTAGGCTGCATCAAGTTGATTAAACTTTTTGTCTCCAAACAATGCTTGGCAGTTAACTGTCAATCACCATCAGTGGTGCATTCACCATGGCAATGCGACTTGCCAACCAACCCGCCCTCCCTTCACATACAGCATAAATTTTTGTTTCCCCTTTATATTGGTATTCTTGCGAGTGACCCGATGCGTGTTAGACATGTCTCTTTCTTTCAGCAAAACCTTTTTTTTTTGCTGACTGGGTACAGAGCTGGACTTACCGAAAGCATGTAGGTGCAAATTAGAAAGCGTGCCCTGGAGGGAGCTAGCCGGATTACAGCTTTCCTGTTGGTATGTTCACATCAGTTACTTTGGCCAAGACAGCAAAGGTGGAAACTGTGATACCTTTGCTGTCTCAGATGTATCCTTGGTATCTCTTGGCAGGATAATTCAGAGGTCATAAATCATACACTCCTTACTACGCCAGTGACATCTGCACTGGCTTGGCACGTTCACCAGATAGATGGTGGCCATGTACCCAAAGACCATCTGTACAGTGAACTAGCCACTGAGACATGTCCCCCCAGGGCATCCATACCTGCACTACATCAGCAACCAATTTACAAAGATGGCAGACATTGATACTGACAATTGGGAGGTAGTCGCTGACGGCTGTGAGGTGGCTAACTATTTGTAGGGCCATTGGAAGAGGCGAGCAGGAACAAAAAGTTCAGCTGGCCGAGAAGAGGGCCCAGAGAAAACAGAGGCCTGAGAATCGTGCACCTTCCCAGTCCACTCTCTGCAGCAAACGTGGCGGAGACTGCCAAGCCAGAGTGGGGCTCCTCATGCTCAATACAGAGTTGACCACCAGGCCATCAACCATTTTCTTACGATACAGAAAGTTTTCACTTTGGTCAAGATGCACAGATTCCTGGAGAGACCTTCCAGTTGTAAAGATAATTGCATTTGATCATTTTCAATTTTGTATGAGGGAGAGCCCTTTCTATGTGGAGATATTACTTGTGAAAGTTGCACAGACTATTCTCCTGACATGCTAAGGCTTTTCTTTGCCTCACAAGTATGAGCAGCACGGGTGTATGTTGAGTAGCAGCTTGATAATATTCTTGAGCCCAGAATCAGTTGTTATTGGGCTCAAGTCCCATTCCAGAACTTGGTCACCTAATCCAGGCTGACATTGCCAACTGAGTGATATAGTGCAGGAGGTGAGGGGGGTCTTCTAATCTCAACCCCGATTACCATAGCAACAAAAGAAGCAGATAAACCACTCACTCATCTTATTGCTGCTCCTGTTTTACAACTCTCCGATTTTAATTGGAAATCAAAATAAAAATTGTTAGAGATGTAAAATATGCTCCTGAATGCCTGTCATATGTACAAAAATCTCCCTGCTGGGGAGATGGTGGCATAGTGGTAATGTCACTGGAAGGTGCCAGGCCAAGAGAACACAGGTTCAAATCCCACCATGGCAGCTGGTGGAATTTAAATTCAATTAATAAAACCTGGAATATATAACTAGTCTCAGTAATAGTGACCATGAAACTATCACCAAGTCGTAAAAACCCATCTGGTTCACTAATACCCTTCAGGGAAGGAAATCTGCCATCCTTACCTGGTCTGGCCTACATGTGACTCCAAACCCACAGCAATGTGGTCGACTCTTGACTGTCTTCTGAAATGGCCCAGCAGGTCACTCGGGTGATGCCCATGAAAGAATAAAGGCAAAAAAGGGGATTTTCATCTGGGTTGGGTAGGGTTGGGTTGTGGGGGTGGCATTAGGAGCACTCTGGGATTTCAAGCCAGCCAAGAATCACCAAATCAAGGGTAGAAAAGAAGAGAAGATTGAACAAGCAGAAGTTTTAGTTAACATTTGAATGATGACCCTGCATAGCAATTGATAGACTCAGACTCAGGATGCCAAGTTCTCATGGGATTCCTCAAATTCTTTTGTTACTTGACAACAATTTCAACCTCATGCTTTCAAGACTTAATTTTTGAAAAAATAATTCACTGGAAGTGACCCTCGCTGACAAGGGCAATAATTAGCACACATCCTGCTGATGTAAATGTATTGGGGAAGCAGTTCAGAGAGGGTGTGCCAGACCAATGCCTGAATGAGTGGGTTGTCTTATGGGGAAAAGCTGGACAGACTAGGCTTGTATCCACTGGAGATTAGAAGAGTAAGAGATGATTGATTGAAACATATAAGGTCCTGAGGGGTCTTGACAGGGTGGATGTGGAGAGGATGTTTCTTCTTGTAGAAGAATCTAGAACTAGGGGTCACTGTTTAAAAATAAGGGGTCGCCCATTTAAAGCGGAGATGGGGAGAATTTTTTTCTCTCTGAGGGTCGTGAGTCTTTGGAACTCTCTTCCTTCAAAGGCAGTGGAAGCAGAGTCTTTGCATATTTTTAAGGCAGAGCTAGATAGATTTTTGCTAAGGAAGGAGGTGAAAGGTTATTGGGGTAAGCGGGTACGCAGAGATTACAATCAGATCAATCACAATCTAATTGAATGGCGGAGCAGGATAGAGGGGGCTAACTGGCCCACTCCTGCTCCTAATTCATATGTTCATATTATCCTTGAGAAGATGGTGGTGAGCTGCCTTCTTGAACCGCTGCAGTCCATGTGGTGTAGGTACAGCCACAGTGCTGTAAGGGAGGGAGTTCCAGGATTTTGACCCAGTGACGGTGAAGGAATGGCGATATATTTCCAAGTCAGGATGGCGAGTGGCTTGAAGGGGGACTTCCAGGGGGTGGTGTTCCCATCTATCTGCTGTGTGCTCCTAGGTGGTGGGGATTGTGGATTTGGGAGCAGATTAATTAAATGGGAAAATATAAATGCAGGACATCATTGAGGCTCCAACAGAAGAGGCAACAAGATGAATCACTGCATTGTACAGGGTGAGCGAAAAGCCCAGAAATTATAGAAGATGCCATCCTTAAGGGAAGTAAATAGTTCCATAGCTGTGGGAAGGGAGGATATTCATTCCTGATTATCCCAGGCTCCATACTTGACTTCGACTCTTCTGATTTGTTACATGCACTCCCAGTATTTTGGGGTTGTGGGAGATGTTGTGTAACCCCTCCAGTTTTCTCCTCCCAGTTTATAGAGTCATATTCACAGAAAGAGGCTATTTGGACTGTCATGACTGCACTGGCCTTTTGAAAGGCTTGTCCAGTTTTTTGCCTTAACATAACCCCCCCGCCCTTAGCTTAATTAGCCCTCTTCAAGAAAGAACAGGATTGAGTGTAGACTGAAAGGCCTCCTTTGGTGCTGTAAGATTCTATGGACTGAATTTTTAGGCCCTGCCGGGATTGTGAAGAGAGGCGGATGGGTCTCGAAAATTATGCGGCTGGTCCGAGTGCTGGTTTCCTGTCCCCCTTTCCGGGGTCGGCCATTTTGGCTGATGCAGGCTTGGGGTCCAGCAAGGCCGCCCAGCCTCACGAGGCGGGCAGGCAATATTGCTCATTAAGAGCCTCGTTAAACAGGGATCAAGGAGGCTGACTAGGGTTTTCCCTAGGGTTGGCCTTCAGTTTCCCGACGCAAAGGAGGCAGATCAGCTGCCTGGAGGTGGGCACCCTGCCGGAGACCAGTCTCCAGTAATCCAGGCGGGCCTTCAAGCTCTCCCTTCCTCCCTGGGTGGAGCTACAGTCAGAGTCGAAGTGGAGGGGGGGGTGGTGGGGGGGTTGGGGGGGGCGGGGGGGTGGGGGGCACCCTGCTTCCCCACTCTGGTGGCCTGGCTGCTTATTGTGTTTTTCATTTAAATTTGATCAAAGTGGCTGACAGGGCACCTTGTTGTTGAAGCACCCTCTCAGTTACTTAGCCTCGACTGCAACCGGGTGCTCCTCTGAAGATGGGAGGCCTCTGACTGGCCCTCCAGCTTCAAAGGTCCATCATTCATCGGGCAGGAAACTTGGCTCCACGTAAATCAAGGGGGTGCCTGGGTCAAAATTCCAGGTCAATGACTGCTTCACCCGGAGGTAGGGTTGGGGGTGGAAAACAGCTCTGATACCATTTTCCTGTGCCTCCCCCCCCACTGCCCCACCACCCCACCCCCATCCCCACCCCCGCCCACTTCCCCCCACCTCCACTGAGGGAAAATTCAGCCCATGTTTCCTGGATTATAAAACCAAGCCGCTGGGATTGTTAGTCTAATAATGTAACTAACTGCACTCGCCAACGCTGAGCCCTTTGTGACTTGTTGCAGGTGTGGGCCCCATCCATATGAATGAAGTGTCTTGCAGTGGCTTTGAGAGATCCCTAACTGACTGTAACTTCCAGCAAGTGGGCAGCGGGAACTGTAAGCACGAAGAAGATGCAGCTGTCCGATGCAACATTCCACAAATGGGACTCAAGAATAAGGTAAAAGGAAAGGTCTTTTAGACTTTATAGAGAGAAACATAGAAGCTTTTCGTTTTCCACTCATCAGGACAAACACAAGAGTGCCAAATTTCAGACGATCACAACAATTTATACCACAGGGGAAAAGGGGTGCTGATCGGTTGGCAAGTCGACTGATTGGCCAACGGGGAACTATAAGCTCCCCAAGCTCCTGGGCAATTCCTTTTTGCAGAGAATGGGTCTCTGTGCATGAACGTATGTCGCTTCTTGCACAGGTAAATGAGTGGGGTAAATTGATTGCTAGTGCAGCTATTAGCGCTCTCAGGATTGTTCAGCAAGTGCTGCCCAATCACAGAATCACCCCTATCAGTAGACATTTTGTTCAATATGTTCAAGCCTTGTGCCTTTTGTAAATTACCCGTAGCTGAACCATTCCAGAATCTATAGAACATCTATAGATGTTCACCAACACATCCACCATCTCTACAGCCACCCCTTTTAACACTCTGGGATGAAGATCATTAGATCCAGGGGATTTATCAACTTTCAGTCGCTGTAATTTCTCCAGCAGTAAATTTTTACTGATAGTGATTTCTTTTAGTTCCCCTAGTTCTCTAGTATTCCTGGGAGGTTTTTGTACCCTCCTCCATGGAGTATTTGTTTAGTTTCTCTGCCATTTCCATATTCCCTATTATAAATCCTTCTATCTCTGCCTGCAGAGGACCTGCATTTGTCTTTGCTAATCTTTTTCTTTTTAACATATCTATGGAAGCTTTTACAGTCCATTTTTATGTTCTTTGCTAATTTACTTCCATGTCTTATTTTCTCTTTCTTAATCAGTTTCTCAGTCCTCCTTTGTTGAATTCTAAAATGCTCCCAATCCTCAGGCTTGCCAGTTTTTGGGCAACATTATAAGCCTCTTCCTTTGATCTAATACAATCATTAACTTCTCTTGTTAGCCATGGTTGGAATACCTTTCCTGCTGGGTTTTTGTGCCTCAAAGGAATGTAAGGACATAAGAAATAGGAACACAAGTAGATAACACAACCCATTGAGCCTGCTCCAGCATTCAATACGATCATGGCCCACTCCCTGTTTTCTATCTGTAAACCAATCCTCTATCCATGCTGATATATTACCTCCAACTCCAGGAGCCCTTATTTTGCCCACTAACCTTTTGTGTGGCACCTTATTGAATGCGTTTTTGAAATCCAGATATACTACCTCTAATGGTTCCCCTTTTTGCGCCCTACTAGTTACATCTTCAAAAGTTTCTAATACAGCTGTCAAACAGGATTTCCCTTTAGTAAAACTATGTTGACTTGTTCTAATCATACTATCCTTCTCTAAGTGCATTGTTAAGACTTCCTTAATAATAGATTCCAGCATTTCCCAATAACTGATGTTAGGGTAACTGGCCTGTAGTTCCCTGTTCTCCCGGTGTAACATTTGCCAAATTCCAATCTAGTGGGACCATTCCTGAATCTAAGGAATTTTGGAAAATCATAGCCAGCACATCTACTATCTCTGCAGCTATTTCTAATAGAACCCTAGGGGGTATGGGCCACCAGGTCCCAGGGATTTATCGGATTTTAGCCCCTTCAGTTCCTCCAGTGCTTTATCTCTGCTGATATTAATTTCCCTAATTTCCTCACTCCTTTTAGCCTCTAGGTTACTGTCGAGTTCTGCTAATTGTTTCCTCATCCCCCATGATAATTTCTCCTGCCTCTACGTCTCAGGGATCAACATTAACTTTAGCTACTCTCTTCCTTTTTATAACCTTACAAAGACTCTTACAACCCATTTTTATATTGCTGGCTAGTTTACTCTCATTCTGTTTTTTCCCATTTTATCAACTTTTTTTGGCAGCTATTTGCTAGTTTATAAACAACTTGCAACTCTTTCTTGCAACATAGTTAGCCATTTCTTTTAATCTAATACAATCCTTAACTTCCCGAGTGAGCCACAGATGGGTCTTTCTTGCTGAGTTTTTGTTCTTCAGTGGAATGTATTTTTGTTAAACATTTTGAATTATTTCTTTAAATGTTTCCCACTATTCATTTATCTCCTTGCCTTTTAGTCTATTTACCCAATTAGCCATAGCCTGTTCTCCCCTCATACCTATGTAATTAGCTTTGTTTAAGTTTAAGATTTTTGTTTGTGATTGAAATATGTCACTTTCAAATGTGACATGGAATTGAATGGTGTTATGGTCACTATTTCCCAGTGGATCTTTTGCTATGGCATTACTAATTAATCCTGCTGCATTACACAATACAAGGCTCAACCATCTTCAGCTGCTTCATCAGTGACCTTCCTTCCATCATAAGGTCAGAAGTGGGGATATCTGATGATTGCACAATGTTCAGCACCATTCGCGGCTCCTCAGATACTGAAGTAGTCTATGTTCCAACGCACCAAGAGCTGGACAATATCCAGGCTTGGGCTGACAAGTGGCCAGTAACATTCATGCCACACAAGTGCCAGGCAATGACTATCTCCAATAAGAGAGAATCTAACCATCGCTCCTTGACATTCAATGGCATTACCATCACTGAATCCCCCACAATCAACATCCTGGGGGTTACCATTGACCAGAGACTAAACTGAACTAGCCATATAAATACTACGGCTACAAGAGCAGGTCAGAGACTGAGAATTCTGCAACAAATAACTCACCTCCTGACTCCCCAAACCTGTCCACCATCTACAAGGCACAAGTCAGGAGTGTGATGGAATACTCCCCCCTTGCCTGGATGAGTGCAGCTCCAACAACACTCTGGAAGCTTGACACCATCCAGGACAAAGCAGCCCGCTTGATTGGCACCCTTTCCACAAACTTTCACTCCCTCCACCACTGACAAACAGTAGCAGCAGTGTGTACCATCTACAAGACGCACTGCAGAGACTCACCCAGGCACCTTAGGCAACACCTTCCAAGCCCACGATCTAGAAGGACAAGGGCAGCAGCTACATGGGAACACCACCACCTAGAAATTCCCCTCCAAGCCATTCACCATCCTGATTTGGAAATATATCACCGTTCCTTCACTGTCGCTGGGTCAAAGCCCTGAAGCTCCCTTCCTAACAGCACTGTGGGTGTACCTACACCAACGGTTCAAGAAGGCAGCACACCACCACTTTCTCGAGGGCAATTAGGGATGGACAATAAAAGCTGGCCTAGTGACGCCCACATCCCATGAATGAATTTTAAAAATCTGGATCTCAGGTAGCTTTATCCCTAGACAGTTCCATTACTTACTGCTCCAAGAAACTGTCATGAAAACATTTTATAATTGATTGTATAGATTGGGATAATCAAACTGGCAAGTTCCCCACAATTATTACATTTTTTGTTACAAGCTTTCAATAATTTCTTGTTTAATGCTCTGCCCAGTGGTATAACTACTGTTACAGGGCCTTTAAACTATTCCCACCAGTGGTTTTTCTTACAATTGTTCTTCCAAACTTCCCACCCATACTGATTCCACTTGATTATGTTCAGAGGCCAGTTCCTTTCTCACTAATGTCCTTTTGTCTTTACTATACTTTACCATAAGGGCTAGCCCACCTCCTTTGCCATTGTGTGTCTCCCAGAATATCGTGAACCCTGGAATATTTATTTCCCGACCTTGATCACCTTGTAATCATGTCTCTTTAATGGTAATTAGATCAAAATAATTTACCTCGATTTGTGCCACTAGTTTATCTATCTTATTGCAGATGCTCCACGAATTCAGATAAAGAACCTTTAATTTCAATTTTTTACTTCTATTCGCTGCAATGACCTTCTTCACTGATGTACATTTTTTGTTAAACTCTGCCCCTTTCTGCCTCACTCTGCTTGTCTTTACCCACATCACTATACTGTTCCAATACCATGACCATTTCCTTTGGATTTCTAAATCCCTCCCCCCAGTAGTTGAAAGCCCTGTCCAGTTATTCAATTTGCCAGGACACTGGCCCCAGCCTGGTTCCAGTGGACCCCATCCCTCATTCTTCCCCAAGTACTGTTGTTAATCACGGTGAGTGTTTGTCATGGAAGAATGCATCCAAAGCTAGTCTTTTACCTCAGGCAGCTTTATTCTCAAGACCAGCTCTGCAGTGCAACAAAATCTCCCAAGTCCCTTTCACACTGGAGTGTTACAGCTGTACCCATTTATAGGTAAACCAATGCCCATCAGCTGTTTTAACAATGCAATTGCAATACAATGTAATTGCCAGTCAACAAGAAGACCTTGGCAAGGTAATTACTGATACACTGACACTGATGCCAGTACCCATGCATCGAGCTTGGCCCAAATAGCCAAGTGGTTATGGTAGTGGGTTTGTAACCCCAAGATCAAGAGTTCAAATCTCACAATGGCAAAACTATGAAACAATGTAACTTCATCTGAAACAGATGGAAACGGGTTTGTACTCGAAAGAGTTACCCATGCATCGAAACCTTTTCTTCCCACACCATTCTTTGAGCCATCTGTTTAATTCTGTAATCTGTTAATCCTATGCCAGTTGACTCAGTGTGGCTCAGTTTACAATCCAGAGATGATTATCTTTGATATTCCATGTTTTAATTTAGACCCTAAGTCCTCAAATTCTCTTAGCAGAATATCATTCCTAGTTCTACCTGTATCGTTGGTTCCCATATGGACCATGACGCATGGATCTTCTCCCTCCTACTCCAAGTTCCTCTCCAGCAAGAGGAGGTATCCTTAACCCTGGCACCGGGCAGGCAACACAACCCTCAGAGCTGCCGCTGCTGCAGAGAACACTATCTGTCCCCTCGACTATACTGCCTCCTAATGACTAATACATTCCTCTTTGCTCTCCTCACTTCAACGGCATCCTTCACCACGTTCAGTCCGCTATCCGCCTTGTAGTCCTTCTCCTCATCCACGAACGTAGAAAGCACCTTGTACCTGTTAGACAAAGTCAGGGGCTGAGGCTCCTCCATCACTATATGCTAGGTCCCCATACCTTCTTGATCCACATTCACACCCTCCTGTCCCTGACCATTGACCAGCTGTAAAGTTCTGCCTAGTCTAAGGGGTGTGATCCCTCCTGAAATAAAGTGTCCGGGTAACTTTCCACCCTCCCTGATGCATCGCAGTCTCTGCAGCTCGGCTTTCAGCTTAATGACCCTGAGCCATAGCTACTCAAGCCACATACACTTACTTGTGTTTGCCCTGGATTACACTGGTGTTCAGGAGTTCCCACATTCTGCAGTCACATCACAACACCTGCTCTCCCATCTTTATTATGTATTGGTTAATTTTCCGTAGTTAGTTTATAATTGATAAACCCTACCAATCCCAATAACCTTTACTACTGTTAGTAGACCTTAATATTGCCACTAAAACCTTACTATTATGAATTAATTATACAGTTTTGAAAGATAAAGGAGCAAAATACTCACCAACCAATTGCTTGCCCATTTCCCTGTAACCTCACTATGATTATTACTCTCTTCTCTTGGACTGTTTTCAATCTCCTGCTGCTCTCACCTCTCTCTCTGCTCTTTTGTTGTTGTAAATTTTGAATGTAAATTTGTTGTAAACCATGTATTAATTCTTTAAATGCTAGCCATTGCCTCTCTACCACCATACCTTTTGACATAGTTTTCCAATCTATCAATGCCAATTTACCCCTCATACCTTTGTACTTTCCTTTGTTTAGATTTAAAATGCTCAGATTCAGATTGAACTACATCACTTTCAAACTTAATCATATCTTACCCTACCATATTATGATCACTCCTCCCTAGACACTACTGCACAAAAAGATGATTAATTAGCCCTCATTGCACCATACCAGATCTAAAATAGCCTTTTCTCCAGCTGGTTCCTTAACACACTGTTCTAGAAAACAATCTCGTATATATTCCAGGAATTCTTCCTCCACAGCATTAGTGCTAATTATTTTTACCCCATCTACATGTAGATCAAAGCCCCCCCCCCCCCCCACCCCCGTGATTATTGTATTACCCTTGTTGCATGCCTCACTAATTTCCTGATGTATACAGTGCCCCACCCACCACTGTTTGGTCCTTTATTCTTTAATGGGATGTGGACATTGCTGGCAAGGCCAGCATTTGTTACCCATCCCTAATTGCCTTTGAACTAAGTGGCTTGCTAGGCCATTTCAGAGGCAACCACATTGCCGTGGGTCTGGAGTCACATGTAGACCAGGCCAGGATGGCAGGCTTCCTTCTTTAAAGGACGTTAGTGAACCAGATGGGTTTTTACGACAATCGATGATAATTTCATAGTCACCGAGATTAGCTTTCAATTCCAGATTTTATAATTGAATTTAAATTCCACCAGAGCATTAGCTGGGTCTCTGGATTGCTAGTCCACCAACATTACCACTATGTCACCGCCTCCTGCACCTTTGGCCATCCTTGCTGGACATTCAATGCTTCCACATAAGTGTAATGTGGATGGCAGGACTTTAAGGCAGAGGATCTGGTGACACCTGTGAAACCAGTGCAAAAAGGCTCAGTTTAGGAGAACTGACATTGTAAGGCCCCACAACACCCAAAAGAAACCTCTTGAAATTGAGCCGGGCCATTTTTTCAGCCACCCACATTGACTGCTCAACATGTGTTAGGCCCCCTGCTTATGCAAATGAGGCGCTGGTGCCTGTCTTAGCCGAACAGAAATGGTCTGTGGTGAACGGAGTAGGTGTTGGGCCTGGACTTTTCAGCAGCCGCTATGGCCTAAGCTAGAGCTCACCACCCCACTTACCAGAATAGTGTTGCCAACCTTCCAGGAGTGCCCAGGAATTGAAGTCTCACCTTCAGGACGGTGCGCAAGCAACTGAGGAAGCAGGAAAAATCCCGACCCCCGACCCCAAAGCTGGTTTTTTAACCTTGAAGTCAGTGTCCCTTTAAGAACACTAAAGCTCTGATGTTAAAGAAAATGCCTGCTGATCTTCAACATTTGGAAGCTCAGGCAATACCAAAGTGAAGTGGATGTCACACATGGTTAGAAACAATGATTAAAAACAGTCCATGTTGTTGCGGAGAAAGCCTCATTAATATTTATTAGATTCTATGAGCAGTCCACAGATTTTTAAAGCAAGTTTGAATTCAACAGTAAATTCATTAATATTTCTGTTTTGAGTGAAATTGATTTTATTCTAACTTTTTTTTTTGCAGGAGGGTCAGAGTGAGGGGCATTGCTGATGTAGCTGTTTGGCCTAAAATTAGGCAGCGCTATAGACGCTGTGCTCACTGACCAACATTGGTTCCCTCGGTGCTCGGCCTTCGACAGTGCTGCAATCCCCCAATACTGACCGTCCAACAGTGCAGCACTCCCTCAGTACTGACCCTCCAACAGTGCAGCACTCCCTTCGTACTGACTCTCCAACAGTGCAGCACTTCCCCAGTACTGACTCTCCAACAGTGCAGCACTCCCTCAGTACTGACCCTCCAACAGTGCAGCACTCCTTCTGTACTGACCCTCCAACAGTGCGGCACTCCCTTCGTACTGACCATCCAACAGTGTAGCACTCCCCAGGTACTGACCCTCCAACAGTGCAGCACTCCCTCAGTACTGACCCTCCAACAGTGCAGCACTCCCTCAGTACTGACCCTCCAACAGTGCAGCACTCCCTCAGTACTGGCTCTCCAACAGTGCAGCATTCCCTCAGTACTGACCCTCCAACAGTGCAGCACTCCCTCAGTACTGACCCTCCAACAGTGCAGTACTCCCTTAGTATTGACCATCCAACAGTGCAGCACTCCCTCAGTACTGACCCTCCAACAGTGCAACACTCCCTCAGTACTGACCCTCCAACAATGCAGCATTCCCTTACTGACCCTCCGACAGTGCAGCTCTCCTTCAATACTGATCCTTCAACAGTGTAGCACTCCCTCAGTACTGACCCTTTGACAGTGCAGCACTCCCTCAGTACTGACCCTTTGACAGTGCAGCACTCCATCAGTACTGACCATTCGACATTGCAGCACTCGCACAATACTGACCCTCCAACAGTGCTGCAGTCCCTCAGTACTGCCACTCTGACAGTGCAGCACTCCCTCAGTACTGACCCTCCAACAGTGCAGTGTTCCCTCCGTACAGAGCTGAGATTCTGTGCTTAGCTCCTGCTTGTTACACAGACACAAGAGTTACAACTAGACCAAAGGGGCACTTGATTTACAACTTATTTCAACTTCAGAAGCTAACCATGCAAAGAGACCAAAAAGAAATATGCTGACACTTTCCATTAGATGTAATGGCTGGAGCTTAACATATGGAGTAACCGCATCAGTGCTCTATATGATGATGTTAGAACAGATCGCTGAGTGCGCATCAATGTAGTAAATGGGCCAACTCATTACTTCTGTGTGGGGGCCCTGAGTCCTCAACAGTCAACACGTTCAGTTGTATAATGCTGTACCAAATAGCTGGTGTGACTTGTGGTGCATTGTGCTCCCAGCTTGATATGGAGGGAGTGCTGCACTCTTGGAAGGTCAGTACTGAGGGAGTGCTGCACAGTCGGACGGTCAGTGCTGAGGGAGTGCTGCACTGTTGGATGATCAGTACTGAGGGATGCTGTACTGTCGGATGGTATGTATTGAGAGCACAGTACTTTCAGAGAGTCAATAATGAGGGAATGCAGCACTCTTGGAGAGGGAGTACTGAGGGAATGCTGCATCATCAAAGGGGCAGTACTGAGGGAGCACTGCACTGTCAGTTGGTCAGTACCAAGAAAGTGCTGCACTGTCAGTGGGGTCATACTGAGGGAGCACTGGAGTGTCAAAAGGGCAGGTTTTAAGGGGGATAGTAAAAAAGGGGAAGGAATTCCAGGGCTTGGAACCTAGGCTACTATGGGGGGGGATGATGAAAACTAGGAATGCATCAGAGACCGGAATTGGAGGAGCACAGAGATCTTGGAGAGTTATAGAGCTGGAGGAGGCTATAGAGATAGGGGATGAGGCCATGGAAGGATTTGGAATTCTTCGAAGAGTTAATTGTTCTTTTTTACCCCCAAATATAGATCCGTTTGAATGGCGGTCGTAACTCATTTGAAGGCCGTGTGGAGATTCTGGTGGAAGTCAACGGCACAGTGACATGGGGCACTGTGTGTGGTGAGAATTGGAGACTGACCGAGGCTATGGTAGTGTGCCGACAACTGGGCTTAGGCTTTGCCAACCATGCATTGCAGGTGGGCCCTGAGGGAGGAGATTGTTTTTAAATTTGTTCATGGGATGTGGGTGTCACTGGTTAGGCCTCCCATCCCTAATTGCCCCTTTGAAGAGGGCATTTAAGTCAGCCTTGCTGTGGGTCTGGAGTCACATGTAGGCCAGACCGGGTAAGGTCAGCAGATTCCCTAAAGGACATTAGCGAACCAGATGGGTTTTTACGATAATTGGCAATGGTTTCATGGTCACCATTAGACTTTTAATTCCAGATTTTTATTTAATCCAAATTTCACCATCTGCTGTGGTGGGATTTGAACTTGGGTCCCCAGAGCATTACCCTGGGTCTCTAGATTACTAGTCCACCACCTCCCCTTATTTGACTTCATCCGCTGGCAACAAATCTAACAATGTTGCTATTTAATGGACGTTTCCATTGAGGGAAGAACATATCCAAGATAATGCAAGAGAACATGGATGAAGGAAAGAGAATTCAGCCCATCTGTTTGCTCTTTCTATACATGATGTGCAGCCTAATCTATTGTGGAGTCTACCTTAGCCACTTCATTTCCCCAGGCAAAGTTCTTTGTCAACATTTCCTGACTCCGATCTACCTCAGCCACACCGCCCCCAATCTAAATTATTTAACCAAACTCCAGAATGTTCATCCAGTTCCACATCTCCATTACTCATTCCTGGCCAGTTGTTCTCCTGAACAATGTGTGCCTTGTGTGTTTTTGGAATGATCTGCACATGTTTATGGCTATGCTCTTGAAAAAAATGTCAAAATCAATATAAATCACAAATGAGCACATGCTCAATGTTTTTAGAGGAGTGAGTGGTCCTGCTCATAAGAACTAGGGACTGGAGTTGGTCATTGAGCTAACTCTGCCATTCAGTAAGATCATGGCTGGTTTTCTAGCTGATGTACCTGCACTATCCCCTTATCCCTTAGTTCCCTTTGCAACCCGTGTGTTGAATATACTCAATGATTGAGCATCCGCAGCTCTCAGGGGTTCAGAATTCCAAGGATTTACGACCCTTTAAGTGAAGAAATTTCTCTTCATCTCAATCCTGAATGGTTGACCCTTTATTCTGAGATTGTGACCCCGTGTTCTTGACTCCCCAACCGGGGGGAAACATTCCCTCAGCATCTACCCTGTCAAGCCCCTTAAAAAATCTATAAGTTTCAAAGAGCTCACCTTTCATTCTTCTAAACTCCAGCGAGTATCATCCCAATTTACTCAAACTCTCCTCGTAGGCCTGGGTTAGGTTTGAGGTCGGAATTCACCAACTAGGAGAAAAAAGGAGCAGAGTCCCTGTCAATCAAACACTTGACCCTTCACTGGGATCAGAAGCTGCTCAATTTTTGGATAAGACTGTCTGTTCTTTAGAGGGGGCTACTTGGAAATGTCTGTTATGTAAGACCAGTGACAAAGGATAGAAAATGCGGGGTTCCTCTGCCACCATTTGCCTGAGTGTGAAGCCAGGTCATAAGAGGCTTGTGTCTCTCTGACACTCGCTTCAGTGTCTCACAATGTGTTAGTTATTAAAGTTTGGAATTGATATTCATTATTGGTGCAGTAAGGGTTAAAAGCCCTCGTGCACCATCTACCTGCCTTGTTTCTAACTGATCCCACTTGACTTTAAACTTGGCAAGCTCACACATCTGCTAACTCCAAGTGCCTTTAAGAAGTTTTGACAGTAGAGCTTCTATTCCTCTCGCCGGAGAGCATCCAGATTTTGGGCGATGATGTTTATGGGATGTTAACAGATCAGCCACTATTCTATTCTAAATCCCTCCTGATGTCAATGGAAAGGAATGGAGCAAAAGCCAGGAGATTTATAATAAGCGGCTGATCAAAGATACAGTTTTAGACTAAAATCCATAGTCAAAATGACCCCAGTTGTGTCTAGTGAATTCTGATGGGGGTGTGGCTGGGGGGGGGGCAGCGAGATTGGACAGCACAGTGAGTTAATATTGTCTCCCATCACCTCTGGAGTGCGGTTGAAATTGAGCCCTGACAAATGGGCTAACAGTCCCTCTGTCTGTTCACTAGAAGGGTGAACTCAAGCTATTTATGGCATAAAAATACCTCTAATTCAATATGAAACTGGCAGTCTCACTCAAAGAGTAGTAAGGGTGGTGAGGAACAGGAAAAGGCCATTCAGCCCCTCGGGCCTGTTCTGCCATTCAGTTTGATTATGGCCGACCTGTATCTTGACTCCATCTACTCGCACTGCTTCTGGAACCCTGAATGGCCTAGTGAAGCACATGGGAAATGTAATAAAAAAAAATGCAGGACTGGCGCAACAGGGAGTGTTTTTGTAAGGTTGGAGCTGTGGATGTTGGGCAGAGTTGAGAGAGTTTTGCACTGAACCTGCACATTGCTTTGGACCTGGGAGTGCTGAACATCTGCAATAGGAAAATATTTTATTTCCCAACACTCCCATCACCCATTTCAATCAGCACAAATAAACAATGGCTGATCCTTTAAATTCCTGAAATATCTTTGGTTTTATGAGCTTTGAACAAAGGGCCACTGCAGGGACTGATAAAACCACTCTCCTATTGGTTTGGACTCATTCCCCATGAAGCGCGTTTGATGAAAGTGCCTCCAGAGTAGAGTGAAGCCGCTCCTGGATTGCAATGTGCCTGAACGTTCTACCTTTTGTCTCAAAAGGAAACCTGGTACTGGCGGGGAGACCATACCACAGACAACGTCGTCCTGAGCGGGACCACTTGCTCTGGAACAGAGCTGTCAATCTTCCAGTGTTCTCATCACCGTGGCCATGTTGAGTGCCCGCGAGGTGGGGGACGTTTCGCTGCTGGAGTCATCTGTGCCGAGAGTGAGTATCAGACCTGGCCTGCATCTCCTATTGCAGAATATGGGGTGGAGGGTGATGGTAGGCAAAGGGAATGGCTCATAGACCAATCAGGCCCTAGAGCCTCTTCCCCATTCAGATCGATCATGGCTGGTCTGATTCTTAACTTCATCTACCCACCTTGGTTCCCTGTCCCTTCATATCTTTCCCTAAGAAAAATCTTGAATATTGCTGAACAGAGAGACATATTGCTGAAGCTTTTCATCTTGAACTCATCAGGACAACTACAAGAATACCAATGTCAGGGGAAGCAACTACTGAAATTCATATAGGTATCTGAGAAATTTGAGCAACACGTGAAGCTAGCTGTTTCACGCTGCTACTATGCAATACCAAGACAAGTGGTATTTGCCACTAACAGGATGTTGCCGTCAAGCCAAAAAGACCTTCTGTCTATCACACAAATGAGTAATATGGTACATGAATTTCAGTGCCAGTGTGATGCTGGGTATGTAGGCCGTACCTCCCAAAGACTGGCCGATCGTATCAAAAAGCATGACCCAGCCGCTGTTTGCAACAGGCAAGATACAGACCATACCCAACCAGCCCATGCTTGCAAAACTCAAAACACAGAATCTAACATTAGATGTGATTTCCCATTTGGATAACATTTGTTAAATAATCCTTAGTGTGCCAAGAATTCCGCTGGCAACCAATTTAAGATTGTCAGTCAAGCTCTCAGTGTGGTGCATTTGTTTGTACTGGAAGCTTCATATATTAATACACAGGGCTCTGCTCTTTGCAAACAGAAAGAACATATACAAACATCGTGCCTGCTTCAGCCAAACAAAATTAGTGATAGCCGTTCACTGGTTCATTCCTCAGGCCAATGCCTTGACCAATCAGAGTCAAGCTGCCTGGTTTAAATTTCAAATAATGCTTGGCAGTTAACTCAGTCACCATTAACTGCTGCATTCTCCATGGCAACGTCTCTACCAATCAAAGTCTACTTGCCAACCAATCAGCGCTCTCTTCTCATACAGTATAAAGTTGTTGCTTCCCCTGACATTGGTATTCTTGCGATTGTCCTGATGAGTGCAAGATGAAAAGCTTTGACAAAATGTCTTTTTTCAGCAACAATCAGATTCTGTACCACCAAACAACTAAAACTAGCGAGGTTATGCAGGGCATTGGTGAGACCGCATCTGCAGTACTGAGTACAGTATTGGCCTCCTTCTTTAAGGAAAGATGTAAATGCATTAGGAGCAATTCAGAGAAGTTTTATTAGGCTAATACCAGGAATGGGCGGGTTGTCTTATGCAGCAAGGTTGGACAGGTTAGGCTTGTATCCATTAGAATTTAGAAGAGTAAGAGGTGACATGATCAGAACCTTTATGATGCTGAGAGGACTTGACAGGGTGGATGTGGAGAGGATGTTTCCTCTTGTGGGAGAATCAAGAACCAGGGGTCACGTTTTAAAAGTAAGGGTTTTGTAAAAGCGGAATCATGTTTAACCAATTTATTGGAGATTTTGAAGGAGTCACGTGCTGTGGATAAAGGGGAACCGGTGGATGTTCTGTACTTAGATTTCGAGAAGGCATTTAATAAATTGTCACATCAAAGGTTATTGCAGAAAATAAAAGCTCATGGTGTAGGGGGTAACATTGGCATGGATAGAAGATTGGCTGGCTAATAGGAAGCAGAGAGTTGGCATAAATGGGTCTTTTTCTGGTTGGCAGGATGTGACAAGTGGTGTGCCACAGGGATCAGTGCTGGGGCCTCAACTGTTTACAATTTATATAAATGACTTGGATGAAGGGACCGAAGGAATGGTTACTAAATTTGCTGATGAGACAAAGATAGGTAGGAAAGTAAATTGTGAAGAGGACATATGAGGCTAAAAAGTGACATAGATAGGTTAAGTGAGTGGGCAGAGATCTGGCAAATGGAGTATAATGTGGGACAATGTGAAATTGTCAATTTTGGCAGGAAGAATAAAAAAGAAGCTTATTATCTAAATGGTGAGAGATTGCAGAGCTCTGAGATTCAGAGGGATCTGGGTGTCCTAGTCCATGAATCACAAAAGGCTAATACACAGGTACAGCAGATAATTAGGAAGGTTAATAGAATGTTACCATTTATTGTGAGGGGAATTGATTACATAAGTAGGGAGGTTACATTTCAGTTGTGCAGGGCATTGGTAAGACCACATCTGGAGGATTATGTACAGTACTGGTCTCCTTATTTAAGGAAGGATGTAAGTGGGTTAGAAGCAGTTCAGAGAAGGTTTACTAGATTAATACCAGGAATGGGCAGGTTGTCTTATGAGGAAAGGCTGGACAGGTTAGGCTTGTATCCACTGGTATTTAGAAGAGTAAGAGGCGACTTAACTGAAACATGTAAGATCCTGAGGGGTCTTGACATGGGTGGATGTGGAGTGGATGTTTCCTCTTGTGAGAGCATCTAGAAACTAGGGGTCACTGTTTAAAAATAAGGGGTTGCTCACTTAAGACAGAGATGAGAAGGAATTAATCTTGAACACTCTCTTTGTCTTGATGCGGTTAGCTGTTCCTGACCTTGTGCTGGATGCCCAGTTAGCTCAGGAGTCCGCGTACCTCGAGGATCGGCCCCTCCACATGCTCTACTGTGCCCATGAGGAAGGCTGCCTGTCAAAGTCAGCCGACGGAATGAACTGGCCACATGGACATCGCCGGCTGCTTCGCTTCTCCTCACGGATACTGAACATCGGCAGGTCAGATTTTAGACCAAAGGCTGGACGACACGCCTGGATCTGGCACAGCTGTCACGGGTAGGCTCATGACCGGGTATCATCCTGTTCTTAGAAAGGTCACGATATAAATTTGTGAAAGAGAAAAGAAAGAATTGATAAAACATTGAATGATGGAGGAATTTGTTATTCAATGTATAAGAACCACCCGAACCTCTCGAATAGATTCCAGTCTGTAACTCACTCCCGAGTATCTGTTATTCTGTAAATAAACCTCCCCGAACCCCTCAATTAGATTCCAGTCTGTAACTCACTCCCGGGTATCTGTTATTCTATATATAAACCACCCAAAACCCTCGATTAGATTCCAGTCTGTAACTCACTCCCGGGTATCTGTTATTCTATATATAAACCACCCCAAACCCCTCGATTAGATTCCAGTCTGTAACTCACTCCCAAGTATCTGTTATTCTATATATAAACCACCCGAACCCCTCGATTGGATTCCAGTCTGTAACTCACTCCCGGTTATTCTGTATATAAACCCCCCCAAACCCCTCGATTAAATTCCAGTCTGTAACTCACTCCCGGGTATCTGTTATTCTATATATAAACCACCCGAACCCCTCGATTAGATTCCAGTCTGTAACTCACTCCTGGGTCTCTGTTATTCTATATATAAACCACCCGAACCCCTCGATTAGATTCCAGTCTGTATCTCACTCCTGGGTCTCTGTTATTCTATATATAAACCACCCCGAACCCCTCGATTAGATTCCAGTCTGTAACTCACGCCCGGGTATCTGTTATTCTATATATAAACCCCCCCGAAACCCTCGATTAGATTCCAGTCTGTAACTCACTCCCGGTTATCTGTTATTCTATATATAAAACAAAAACAAAAACAGAATTACCTGGAAAAACTCAGCAGGTCTGGCAGCATCGGCGGAGAAGAAAAGAGTTGACATTTCGAGTCCTCATGACCCTTCGACAGAACTTGAGTTCGAGTCCAAGAAAGACTCGAAACGTCAACTCTTTTCTTCTCCGCCAATGCTGCCAGACCTGCTGAGTTTTTCCAGGTAATTCTGTTTTTATTTTTGTTTTGGATTTCCAGCATCCGCAGTTTTTTTGTTTTTATTCTATATATAAACCACCCGAACCCCTCAGTTAGATTCCAGTCTGTAACTCACTCCCGGGTATCTGTTATTCTATAAATAAATCCCCCTGAACACCTCAATTAGATTCCAGTCTGTAACTCACTCCCGAGTATCTGTTATTCTATATATAAACCACCCGAACCCCTCGATTAGATTCCAGTTTGTAACTCACGCCCGAGTATCTGTTATTCTATATATAAATCCCCCAAACCCCTCGATTAGATTCCAGTCTGTAACTCACTCCCGGGTATCTGTTATTCTATATATAAGCTCCCCCGAACCCCTCGATTAGATTCCAGTCTGTAACTCACTCCCGGGTATCTGTTATTCTATATATAAACCCCCCCGAACCCCTCGATTAGATTCCAGTCTGTAACTCACTCCTGGGCATCTGTTATTCTATATATAAACCCATTCCCCGAACCCCAGACTTTGATGTTTGCGCTTCTGTCTTCCATTGAGCACACTTAGGACAGAAACAAGGTCACTCAATGACTTAGGATGAAGAAGGCTGCTCCGTCCATTTGATTCTTGTGCTCCAGGATTACGGTATCTCACTGTTTCATAAATGAGCCCCTGTGTCCTGGCTGTAACCAGTAGTAAAGCCTTCAAATCTGACCTCAGGGTCAACAGGCAGGAGTGAATCAAGGATCCCCACTCTCCAGTGATGCCCACTGGAAGGCATAGGTGGAAATCTGCAATGAGGGTTAATAATTCTTCAGCCAACCAAAGGAAGTTCTTGGAAAACGTGCACAAAGTCAGTTTCCGGAAAGCCTCAGAACAGATGTTCCCTGATTCCTAACAACACTGCTGCCTGGGGCCCATATGTGGAATTAAATGCTTTATCTAAAGGTCTGGGCCAACTAAATTCCAGTCTTCAGCAAGGATCACGTCACTTGTTGGAATCCTTGGGGACCTGAGAACTGCCTTAATAAACAGCAGCCGAGCTGTCTGACTGCGTTGGGTTATGTCACTTTAATTCAAAGTGAAAGATATTTTTGAGTTATGTTGTCTGCGTATGGAAGTGAGGATTACCCAGATTGGAGCTATAGTCCCATCATTGCCAAAAGCAACAGTAAAGATGCTAAAATTGGCCTCACCGTTAAATTGAGGTGAAGGGAAAGAACCTTTTTTCAGACAGTGCCTTTCATGTTCATTGGCTGCCATGCAGTTTGGCTCATCCTATGAATTACTTGTCAAGGTGCGCTCATTGCTGTTACGTAGACAAACATGATGGTCAATTTCTGCACAGCAAGAGCCAGCAAACCACAATGAGATGATTGACTAGTTGGTTTGTTTTGGCGACATGTGTTGAGGGATAAATATTGGCCAGGACATCAGGAGAACTCTCCTGCTCTTCTTCAACTAGTGCGTAGGGATATTTTACATTCACCTGAAAAGGCAGTCAGGGCAGAGTAACAAAGAAAATAATGACACGAATGAATAACAAATTCCCAAGAACAGATGGTTCCATCCTAGGGTTTCAAAAGGAAGTGGGTGAGAACATTGCAGATGCCTTAACTATAGTCTTCCAAAGTCCTGTCTAATCGGGAATCATTCCATTAGGTTGGAAAATTGCTCACGTGACGTTGCATTTTAAGAAAAGTGGGAGAGAGAAACCAGGGAATGATAGACTGGTTAACCTAACTTCCATCATCCCGCAAGTTATTAAACTCAGTATTTAAGGATCGGGAAACGGAACACCTTGAAAGTTTCTGAATGATCATGGATTTGTAAAGGGTTGGCCATGCCTGGTGAGTCTGGTTGAATTTTTTGAAGAGGTGACTAAAGTAGTGAAGAGGGAATATATCTATGGATGTTATTTATATGAACTTCAGGAAGATATTTAACAAGATCCCTCATAAGAGACTGTTAATTAAAATTGAAGCTCATGGAATTAAAGGCAAATTATTGACCTGGTTGGGAAGTTGGCTGTCCAACAGAAGACAGAGTAGGGATAATGAGATGATGTTGGCAGGATGTGAGCAGTAGTGTCTCACAACGATCTGTCAGGAACTCATCTCTTCACTATCAACTTAAGTGATGGGACACAAAAGCTACATATCAAAATTTGCTTAAGACACAAAGATGGGCAGTAATGTAAGCAGTATAGAGGGAAGCATAAAATTGCAAAGAGATATTAATAGGTGAAGTGAATGGGCAAAACTGTGGCAAATGCATCTCAGTGTGGACAAATGTGAGATAACCCACTTTGCACCTAAAAAGGATGGAGCATTGTACTTTCTAAATGGTGAAAAGCTGGAGACACTGGTGTTCCACATACAAAATCATTAAAATATCATGAACAGGTACAGAAAATAATTAAAAAGCCTAGTGGAACTCTGGCCTTTATAATCAAGAGGAATAGAGTACAAGGGGGTGAAGTAATGCTTCAGCTATATGAAGTCCTGGCTAGACCACACCTGGAGTTACTGTGAGCAGTTCTGGGCACCACACCTCAGGAAGGATATATTGGCCTAGGAGGGAGCGTAGTGTAGATTTACCAGAATAATATCTGGACTCTGAGGGTTAAATTACGAGCAGAGATTACACAAACTAGGGATGTCTTCCCCAGAACTTAGAAGGTTAAGGTGTGATGAAGTTTCAAAGATATTAAGGGAAACTGATAGGGTAGATAGAAACTATTTCTGCTGGTTGGACAGGAAGGATAGTCTAAAAATTAAAGGTGGGTTTCTCAGGATGATAGAAGTTTAGAACTCTGTTCCACAAATGGCAATTGCTGCTCGAGCAATTGTAAAATTAAACACTCACATTGATAGATTTTTGTTAACCAAAGATATTAAGGATTTGGGGTGAAGGTGGATATATGGAGTTGGGTCATAGATCAACCATTGAGTAGCAGAACAGGCTTGAGGGGCCAGATGGCCTCCTCTTGACCCTGTGTTCCAACTGAAGATGGCCAAATAGTCTGTTAATGTGGCCAATTTAGAAAATGGGAGTGATTAGCACGAAGTAGTCTCCTTTGAAATCAGATCCTCCTCTCTAAATTCTCTTCAAATTGTATAAATCTTTCGCCTTTCCCATCTACAGCATCCAAGTGTCACATCCTCATGCCCCTCCCCATTCTGTAGTGGGTTCTCGAGGTGGGCTGATGATTTCTAATGATCTTGTGACACTGTCGATGGCATCTGCTGGAAACTATTAGAATAAAATGGGCCCTGGTAATGCTGACAGGTCAGGATCTCGGGGTCACTGACCGATGCCTGTGGCCCTCTCCACTAGTGTCAAGGAGTGCAGTAGAATTTAGGAATTCTGACCCCAGTAATGATAGTTTAGGTCAACGCAAGCCAGGGCTTGATTCTGGGATCTTCTCTTCCCTGTATTCAGAGTCACAGCAGCCATCCCAAATGTTGACTGTTCTTTGTGTGGAGAAGAACATCCTAAAGTTAATGTTTGAACCTGTGAGCCCCTCTTTACCCAACTTGCACAGTCTAATTTGAGATCAGAATTCTTTTCCATATTATTTACTTTCTCATACAGCTTTACAAGATCACCCCTCAAAGGGCAGGTCTCTCCAATCACCCAGATGGAATTATTTCAGTGTTACTGACCTGTCTCCAAATAGGATAATGAATAGGATAGCTGGTGCTACATGAAAAGATTTAGAAAGCGTAGCTACACTCAGCAGATCAGAAAGATAAAGCACAGCCACTGACCTTAGTCCTCTTGGATTTGCGAAGAGGAAATTCAGTCAAGACTTCCATTATCACTTATTAACCAAAGTTTGGAGGCTGTTGTTCGGTGTTCTGGGCTAACATTCATCCCTCTCAAACATCATTTTGGAGGTCCCGATTTCAGATGAGACGTTAAACCCAGGTTTGCTCTCTCGGGTGGACGTAAAAGATTTCATAGTGCTATTTTGAAGAACAGCTGGGGAACACCTCACCACACTGCCCTGCCCAACCCAGTCTCCTGGCCAATATTTAGCCCTCAATCAACATTAGTAAAAGAAAGTATCTGGTCATTAATCTCATTGCTGTTTGTGGGATCTTGCTGTGCACAACTTGGCTGCTGTGTTTCCTACATTACAACAGTGACTGTCCTTCAAAAGTTTACATTGGCTGCAAAGTGCTTTGGGAAGTCCTGAGGTTGTAAAAGGTGCTGTTTAAATGCAAGTTCTTTATTAACCTCTCTCTGTTGCCTCACTGCTCCATTCTCGACTGAGGGTTACTCTAGGACAGTGTCAGTAGGATTTGAGGAGAGGAGAATGACCAGTGCAGGCCTTTGTGATTGGCTTTAACTGATGGTAGAAAGTGACGATTGACCCTTGCTTGGTAGAAAGTGACGATTGACCCTTGCTTGGTAGGAAGTGACGATTGACCCTTGCTTGGTAGAAAGTGACGATTGACCCTTGCTTGGTAGAAAGTGACGATTGACCCTTGCTTGGTAGGAAGTGACGATTGACCCTTGCTTGGTAGAAAGTGACGATTGACCCTTGCTTGGTAGAAAGTGACGATTGACCCTTGCTTGGTAGAAAGTGACGATTGACCCTTGCTTGGTAGAAAGTGACGATTGACCCTTGCTTGGTAGGAAGTGACGATTGACCCTTGCTTGGTAGGAAGTGACGATTGACCCTTGCTTGGTAGAAAGTGACGATTGACCCTTGCTTGGTAGGAAGTGACGATTGACCCTTGCTTGGTAGGAAGTGGCGATTGACCCTTGCTTGGTAGGAAGTGGCGATTGACCCTTGCTTGGTAGGAAGTGGCGATTGACCCTTGCTTGGTAGGAAGGGGCGATTGACCCTTGCTTGGTAGGAAGTGACGACTGACCGTTGCTTGGTAGGAAGTGACGACTGACCCTTGCTTGGTAGAAAGTGACGATTGACCCTTGCTTGGTAGAAAGTGACGATTGACCCTTGCTTGGTAGAAAGTGACGGTTGACCCTTGCTCGGTAGAAAGTGACGATTGACCCTTGCTTGGTAGGAAGTGACGACTGACCGTTGCTGAGGACATCAGCACTTGCCTCACCAAAAAAAAATCCAATTTAATTTGATTTAAAAATTCTATAATTTGGGCACTGAATTAAACACTGCTGTTGCATAGCTAGTTGCAAAGGTCAATTTTAAATTAAAGCAATAATTTCATATATTCCTGCGTTTTATAAACACGGTACTGTGCGATCACTCTACGTAAGGCAAATCGTTGGGTTGATGATGAACAATGAATGTTAGGATGCCGCACTGTGAAAACAACTAATAGCATCTTCCTACCACCAGTGCAGTAAGCACGAAACTGGCTGGGGCTGGAAATCAGTTACTGGGGCCCAGGGTCTCGGATGCACTGTCATCCTTTGTGGCAGTCCTGGGATTGATGTGAACATCTGCCATCTGCTTGTGAGGGTTCAGTTCCCAATGATCTGGAGATCACTAGGAAATAGCAACTCATCCAGAACTTTTGACCTTGTGCCCAATGGAATTCCTAACTGATCCCATATCCGGTTCTTAATTCCTTCATCTGGATAAACAAAAAATGCACATCTCAACCCCTATACACGACCCCCCCACCTCCCCTGCAGTCCCCCGCCAACATTTTCCTTAGCAAGGTTCTTCTTGAAATTCATTTTTTAAATATAAATCTCATAAAAATGTTTGCTGGTTTATTTTTAATTAAGTGAGCTCACGCAAGGGCTTGGGGTTAAATACCTCAGGGACAGAGTCAAGGCTCTGGTTTCTGAATGGGGATCTTCACAAAGAAAATCCTTATAGAATTTTAGAAAGTTTACAACATAGAAGGAAGCCATTCAGCCCATTGTGTCTGTGTTAGCTCTTTGTGAGAACAATTCAGCTAGTACCCACCCCTGCCCCCACCACCCGCCCTTTCCACGTAGCCCTGCAAATATTTTCTCTTCAGATAATTATCCAGTCCCCTTTTGGAAACCCCGATTGACTCTGTCTCGACCGCACTCTCAGGCAGTGCATCCCACTCAATGCGTAAAAAGGTTTTTCCTCATGCCACCTTAGATTCTTTTGCCGTTCATTTTAAATTGGTGTCCCCCTGAGTCTCGACCCTCCTGTCAATGGGAACAGTTTCTCCCTATCTACTCTGTCCAGGCCCCTCATGATTTTGAAGACCTCTATCAAATCGCCTCTTAATCTTCTCTTCTCGAAGGAGAACAGCCTCAGCTTCTCCAATCTATCCATGTAATTGAAGTCCCTCACTCCTGGAGCCATTCTCATAAATCTTAGAAGCTACTCAGAGTAAAACAAGCCAATCAGCCCAACCAGTCTATCTCTGCAACAAAAATAGAAAAAGCTCGAAAAACTCAACTTAGTCTATCTCTGTGTCCACCCTCCACTCAACCAAGTAGTTCTAATCACATTTACTGACCCTGTATCCATATCACTTCAACCCCTTTGCCTTCACCAGCTATCTAATCCCATTTTAGCTGGGAAGCTGGTGGTGTAGCAGTAATGTCACTGGGTTAGTAATTCAGCAGGCCCAGCATAATGCCCTAGGGGCAGTGGGTTCAAATCCCACCACTGTCGCTGCACAGAATTTAAATTCTGTTAATAAATGTGGAATTGATAGCTAGTCTCAGTAATGGTGACCATGAAACTGCAATCAATTGTCATAAAAACCCCTCTGGTTCACTAACATTGTCCTCACCTGCCTGTGTCCCAAGACCCACGGCAATGTGGGTGACTCCAGGCTGCCCTCTGAAATAGCCTAGCAAGCCACTCAGTTGGGGGTGGGCAACCAAATTATGGCTTTGTCAGCGATGCCCACATCTTATAAAAGAATATAATTTTTTTTTTAAATCATAGACACGGTGTCTGGCCCAAACTCTTATTCTGAAAGGGAATTTTGCACCTCACAATTCTCTCTGTGTAGAGAGGTTCCTCTTGTGGGGAGACCACAGAACATGGAGACCGGGGTGCGGGGAGACCGGGGTGCGGGGAGACCGGGGTGCGGGGAGACCGGGGTGCGGGGAGACCGGGGTGAGGGGAGACCGGGGTGAGGGGAGACCGGGGTGAGGGGAGACCGGGGTGCGGGGAGACCGGGGTGCGGGGAGACCGGGGTGCGGGGAGACCGGGGTGCGGGGAGACCGGGGTGCGGGGAGACCGGGGTGCGGGGAGACCGGGGTGCGGGGAGACTACAGTGAGGGGAGACTACAGTGAGGGGAGACTACAGTGAGGGGAGACTACAGTGAGGGGAGACTACAGTGAGGGGAGACTACAGTGAGGGGAGACTACAGTGAGGGGAGACTACAGTGAGGGGAGACTACAGTGAGGGGAGACCGGGGTGAGGGGAGACCGGGGTGAGGGGAGACTACAGTGAGGGGAGACTACAGTGAGGGGAGACCGGGGTGCGGGGAGACTACAGTGAGGGGAGGCCGGGGTGCGGGGAGACCGGGGTGCGGGGAGACCGGGGTGCGGGGAGACCGGGGTGCGGGGAGACCGGGGTGCGGGGAGACCGGGGTGCGGGGAGACCGGGGTGCGGGGAGACCGGGGTGCGGGGAGACCGGGGTGCGGGGAGACCGGGGTGCGGGGAGACCGGGGTGCGGGGAGACCGGGGTGCAGGGGAGACTACAGTGAGGGGAGACTACAGTGAGGGGAGACTACAGTGAGGGGAGACCAGGGTGAGGGGAGACTACAGTGAGGGGAGACCGGGGTGCGGGGAGACCGGGGTGAGGGGAGACCGGGGTGAGGGGAGACCGGGGTGCGGGGAGACCTGACTCTAGAAAAGGGAGGTAAGAAGTTCAGTGACCTTGGCTCCGTTATTTATGTGGAGGGTGTAGGGGAGACTGAAGAATAGGCAGGACCTCACTAGAGAGAGATGGTCAGGACTTGTAGGGGTTAGGGATTGGGATGGGAGAATTGGATGGATGAGGGGGTGGTGATCTCAGCAGGTGGGAAGAGACAGACCATGAGGGCTGGAGGGAGAGTGAGTTGGTGATCTGAAGTGGTAAACCAGAAGTTTATTTGAGGCAAAAACAAAAACAGAATTACCTGGAAAACCTCAGCAGGTCTGGCAGCATCGGCGGAGAAGAAAAGAGTTGACGTTTCGAGTCCTCATGACCCTTCGACAGAACTTGAGTTCGAGTCCAAGAAAGACTCGAAACGTCAACTCTTTTCTTCTCCGCCGATGCTGCCAGACCTGCTGAGTTTTTCCAGGTAATTCTGTTTTTGTTTTTGTTTTGGATTTCCAGCATCCGCAGTTTTTTTGTTTTTATCTGAGTTTATTTGAGGGGCTGGGTTGAAGAAGGGGGCAGCTCCTGCACCTTATTGCAGAGGCAGGTTAACTTCGAAGCCAACATTTTCCCAAAATACAGGCCCAGGTGGTTCCATTCCAGCCAATACATAAACTTAACCACATAAATGAACCTTTTCTTGCCATACATCATGAGGGACAATGAGATTTCCAGGAAGAAATTAGAAAAAGTCCTAACTAATTAAAATTGCAGTGAACAAAATCTGATTGCTTTTGACTTCTGAGATACGTGGGAATGTTGGGGAGTTAGTGTGGTCATATTAGAACTTCCCACAAATTGCATTGCTTAAGAACATTACTTCCTGTTCATCAAATCAATGTCAAACCAGTTTCCTTTTCTGTTGTCCAACTGATCTCTTGCTCCCATCTTCAGATTGTGCTGGAATCAAGACTCATCATAATATCTTCTACTCAAACTCTTTACCGCAACGTTAAAACCCCAAAACAATCCACTTGATTGGCACCCCATCCACCACCTTAAACATTCACTCCCTCCACCACCGATGCACAGTAGCAGCAGTGTCTACCCTTTACAAGGTGCACTGCAGCAACTCACCAAGGCTCCTTCGACAGCACTTTACAAATCTATGACCTCTACCATCTAGAAGGACAAGGGCAGCAGATACATGGGAACACCACCACCTGAAAGTTCTGCCCCAAGTCACTCACCATCCTGACTTGGAAATATATCGTCCGTTCCTTCACTGTCACTGGGTCAAAATCCAGGAACTCCCTCCCTAACAGCACTGTGGGTGTACCTACACCACATGGACTGCAGCGGTTCAAGAAGGCAGCTCACTACCACCTTCTCAAGGGCAACTAGGGATGGGCAATAAATGCTGGCCTAGCCAGTGAAGCCCACATCCCAGGGACGAATTTAAAAAATACTGTGGAACTCCTCTCCTCCATATGTCTTTCCTTTCTCCTACAACCTGACCCCGCACACATTCCAGATAAATCTGTTGACGTTTAATGCTTTAAAATTATTTTTGACACCAACCAATTTTAGACAGTGTATACCCCCGGCAATTTACTGGTCAAATTATCCAGCATGTGAGAGGATCTGTCACCAGGTCAGTCCCTGACACACCCAACATCCAATCAGCACCATTGACAAAATAACCACTTATTTGTGCTTGAAGGGGAAGTTTACTTCTCTGAGTTGCAATGTATCTTTAAATGTTATATATAAAGGCTGCTAACTATCTCTAGACTAACCACAGCCCTTCATCCCTCCCATTTTTTCCCATGTTTTTGTGCTTTAAAAGGCTTGAACTGAATGACTCCGCTGTCAGCTGATTGTAAAGGTTCTTTGCGAAATGTGGTATAAGGAAATGGTTTGTGCACTTGGAGGTGGTGTGCTGAGGTTAGAGTGGATGTCTATTGTTGAAGCAGAAAAGAAAGAGTTTACGGACTTGGCTTTATGTCTGGTGGAACACATGGGCCTGAATCTTTAGGTCAGCGGGCGGGCGAGAGCGGCAAGGTCTGGGAGTAGCCAGCAAACGACCCGACTAACAACCAGCTAGCGTGAAAGGCGCGCTGAAACGCTCAGTGCTGCCGGGGCGGTGAGGGGTGGGGGGGGGCGGTGCAGGGGCGCGGGCGCTGACGGAAAGATCCCTGAAGGCGGAGAGCTGCCTCAGGGAGCTGAAGACCCGAAAAGCATTGAATCCAGTTTCTAAAGTCAGGAATAAAATGCCCAAGCGTCACAATCAGTCACCTGAACATATACCGGATGAAAACGCTGTCCACGGATTTTTCCTTTCTCTTTCATTTAATAACGGAAACCTCACCCTGCCCGTGGTTGAGGTTTCGTGAAAAAATGCAAAGTCCGCCTGGCCGATTCGCCTGCCCGCCAAACACAGGGTAGGAAGCGCCTCGCAGAATCGGAGACCATTAATGACCTTAACTGACCTCTTGATTGTCGGTGGGGGCGCCCGCTGAGCGAGGTAAAGATTTTGCCCCATGGCATCTTGCTGGAGGCACAAAAAACCAGTCGGTGAACCCTTCAGAGGGTCAGTAATATGCTGCTCAGTGCCCATAGCACTGATGGGCATTAGTGGGTAAGTGTTATTCGCATCATTGGGTGTTGAAAATTGTAAAATGCTCCACCTGCCCAGCATGCTCTGGCCCTCGGAGCCATCCCACTTACCGAGCAACGGTCTCTTTCTGTCCCTGGCTTTCGTATAATTTATGGGTTCACTCCTGATCGCGGCTGAACCTAAGCACCTCTTTGGGATGGTATTGAAGGATTGAGGTATTGTAATATTCCTCTTTGCTGGCTTTCTCTTTTCAACAACCCTTTGTTTCTCAATTTCACCACCTTTGCCCACCTTTGGAAACCAAGCTTTGGGGGTCGCTGTGTCTTGAAACCCTTTGAGTTTCCAAAAAGGAAAGGCAGTGCTTCAGAGCAGCCAGCGGCAACCCTTTAATAGCTGCTACTTCCCAATACTGCAGCCCGCCTAACTGCTGTGGTGTTCCCAGTACACCATATGCTAAACATGAGGAACACCACAAAAAAATGTAAATGAGCTGATCAAGTAACATGGAGCAAGGTTTACAGGGTTTATGTGTTCTGTCCGACAGTGTGAAAGCTGAAAACAGATATGTAGAGATAAAGAAACGTGGCTGTAGATAGAGATGGTCCTAGTTCCTAATGGAAACCTGCAGTTGAAGCCTGTTTGTCCATTTGCAGAAACCAGATGCTTATTCTCTTTGCAGACACTATCACAGCATGGAGGTCTTCACGCACTATGACCTTTTGACCCTGAATGGCAGCAAGGTCGCAGAAGGACACAAAGCAAGCTTCTGTCTAGAAGACTCAGACTGTGAAAGAGGTAAGTCTACAGGAGGGGTAGAGATGGTGGCCGAGGCAGAGGGGGCGGGTGGAGAGAACTGATGGATGTGAAGTCTTGCTGTGCGGAGGGTCTGTCAGCACTTTATTTGTTTCCAGTGGAAGTAAGATTGAAAGGAGACCTGACCTGTCACCTCCTGATCTGTCCACACACTCCCTTGTTGTACTGAGGTAGTGACCTTCTGCTGAGCTTTGACCTTCACTGCTGAGACGTGGGTGTTGCCTGCTTAATTTGGCAAGTGGTTAGTGAGACTAGAAATTAGAAATTCCTTTTAACTGGGAGTCTCAAACAGAGTAAATGTAGTTGGTGTGTTGAATAACTTTGACAAAGGAGCTGGGGAGATACCTGATTTGGAACAAGTTGTAAAGATAGGTGTAAAAAACAGGTCACTGTTGGAACACAGTGGGGCTGATTTTCAGTTACGTAAAAGAAAAATACTGCGGATGCTGGGAACCTGAATTAAAAATGGAAAATGCTGGAAAAACTCAGCAGGTCTGGCAGCATCTGTGGAGAGAGAAATGGGGCCATCCGTCAAAACACTTGCACCAATCAGGATTGAGCGAGCAAAGCGCAAGAGGCTGATTGGTCCTAGTACAACGGATCTCCAGCATGACTCAAAATCTTCTCAACCAAGATTATAGAAAACAAAATATATATATATATATATATATATAAAAAAAGAAGATGTATCAGTGCAAAGATCACCTCCTTTGAATTATTTAGTTCTTGGAAAAATACAATATTAGAACAGCTTGAATAACAAACAAAGTGGCTGCAACTATAGCAACTGTCTACTGAGTGTTTGGGGATTATCAATTCCGATGTTCTTGAAACAGATTGAAAGTCCATATGTGTTTCGAGCCAAAGACGGGGAAGGAGGGATTGCATGAGGAAATGGGAGCCATCAGTCTGAATTTGATGCCCGTGCGTCAAAATGTCCAGAGGATCTGAGTGTGCTGCCTGTCTTGGGAGAAGTGTTTTCTGTATTGTGGAGGCAGCTTTCCTGCTGAGACTAGGAAACAGGAATGGAACAAGAGTGAAGTTCGCTGGTGCCTAACACCGACCCTCCTGCCCCCTAACCAATCCCAAAATCTAATCAGTGCAAAAATAGCACGGGGCTTCCTGGAGCCTCCTGAATGTTTTAACCTCTTTAACTGCAGCAGGTCAAAGTCACTCTAGATCATTTTGTTTTGACTTCACATATGGCAACACTGGGAAAAAAAAAAATCCGACTGACATATGATAATACATCTATGCAAACGTCAGAAGCAACCAGATGGTTCTGAGTATCAAGAAAGGCCTCAGGATATCCCCAAACGCTTTACAGTCAATGAAATCTTTAAGTATAGTCATTGTTACAATGTAGGAAACGCAGCTGCCAGTTTGCGCACAGCAAGCTCCCACAAATAGTAATGATCACAGCCAGGTAACTTATTTTTAGGAGCTTTTTGAGGTATGAACATTAGCCAGTATGGCCCTCTGGCAGTACAGCACTTCCTCAGTACTGCATAGGAGTGTCGGCCTGGCTTCCATGCTCAAGTCTCTGGAGTTGGGTTTGAACCCATAACGTTCAGACTTCGAGGTGGGAATTCTTTCCAGTTGAGCCCCAGCTGACACAAGAATTAGGGTGTGAGGAAAGAGCTGGCACAGGCACAATGGACATCCTGGTCTCCTTATGTGCGGGTAAACCTCTGTGGTTGAGTCTTCGAGGGATGCGACTGAAATTTTTGAAGTGGTTATAAAAAAACTCATATCCAGCAGAGTGATCCCCTGAGGCAAAATGCTCAGTTCTTGGAACATGGCAAATTAGGATTTTGGGAATAAGGAGGAAACAGTGTGCAGTTTCTTCTACTGAAATTGTGAAATACATCACCAAGAAAGGACACTGAAACAGTCCATATGAGCACATTTGGGACATAATTTGACACGTTTTGGAGAGAATGCAGATTGTGGGATATGGTGAGAAAATAGGTAGAATGGGACTGATCTGATGGAATGAAGTTGGTTGAACTGATGACATTTTACAGGCAATATTTCTAAGGACCCAGCTGCTCAGGAAGGGAAGTGCATAGTGTTTTTGGTTATTTGTATCTACCCTAACCTACCTTTGGTACCATTCTGACCACATAAGTTGTTTGCCAGATGGAGAGTGATTGCAGTGGGACTGGCCATCCTTTTGTAACCTTGCGTGCTTGTCCAATTCATCCCTTTCTCTCTTCACCTTCCCACTAGGCATCTACAAACGATATGCATGTGCCAACTTCGGGGATCAAGGTGTCACCGTGGGTTGCTGGGACCTCTACCGCCATGACATCGACTGTCAGTGGATAGACGTCACTGATGTTAAACCAGGAAACTACGTCTTTCAGGTATGGAAATCATGACTCTCATATTCTGTAACTGCCAGACTATTGTATCCATGTGGTAATGTTTTGTGTGTCGTTGTCTTTTGATAAGAACATGCGGACATTAAAATTTGGAGCAGGGGTAGGTCATACCTCCCTCGAGTTTACTCCACCATTCAGTAAGACCATGGCTCATCTTCTACCTCCCACTTTTTAACAACTAATTCCATTTATATGACACCTTTAACTTGTCAAATACCTAAGGACATTTCACATGGGTTTCTGGGTTGGTAGATTAGAAGGAGTGACCGAAGGCCGGGTTGAGGATGTAGAAAGGACTTTTCAAGGTGGGGAGAATGGGAAGGAAGGGCAGAGCCATTAGCATCAGAGATCCACTGGGTGAGGCACAGCTGGTGAAGAAAGCTGTACCTCCAG
The DNA here is from genome assembly GCF_017639515.1 of Carcharodon carcharias. Classification (NCBI taxonomy): domain Eukaryota; kingdom Metazoa; phylum Chordata; class Chondrichthyes; order Lamniformes; family Lamnidae; genus Carcharodon; species Carcharodon carcharias. The sequence goes on along the minus strand of NC_054483.1, from coordinate 108,555,474 downwards.
CGAAGGATTGGAGGAAGGAGTGAGGGCTAGGCTATAGGGGCTCCAGAGAAAAATGAGGGGTGTGGAGAAAGCTGCAAATGGAGAATTTTGGATTCAATGCATTATATCTGAACCGAGAGATGACAGCTATGAGAAAAGACTGAATAGATTGGAGGCTCTTTTCTCTAGAAGAGAGAAGGCTGAGGGGTGACTTCACAGATGCTTTTAAAACTATGAAAGGGTTTGCCACAGTTGGCATGGAGAAGATGTTCCTCCATGGAGGGAACATCCAAAACTAGGAGTCATAATTATAAGATTGACTTTCCCTCCTTACCCAGAGTAGTGAGAATGTGGAGCTCGCTACCACTTGGAGTGGTTGAGGTGAATAGAAAAGATGTGTTTAAGGGGAAGCTGGATAAACCCATTAGGTAGAAAGAAACAAAATAATAAGCAGATAGAGTGAGATGATGTCAGGTTGGGGAAGGCTCGTGTAGAGTACAAATGCTAGCATAGACCAGTTGGGCTGAATGACCTGCTTCTGTGCAGTAGTTCTGTGTAATGAAGGATTTGGGATTTGATGTATTGGGAAGTAGCCAATAGAGATAGGAATGAGAGAGAAGCAAGATTTAATCCAGGACAGGATACACATACCAGGAGAACTTTGGAGTTTACACAGGATGCAGCAGAGGTCAGTGGAGCTAACATTGAGGAATACAGTAGTGATGGAGAAAAGGGCGAAGGAAGGGGAAGATGCAGAGGATAATTTGGGGAGATGCAGATGATTGGATATTGTCTCTTGCTCTGTAATACAGTGGAATATCTCATCCTGCACTGCTGTAGCTATGCTGATCTATTGACCCCTTTCAGGCTGAATACAGATGGAGAGGATGTTGTTGATACTCTACTGTAAATGTTTCTGAAGTGTATGTACTGTCTCTCTCCCCTTCAAAGGATACACACTAACCAATCTATTGCTTCTCTCTGGAAAAATCCTAAATTTTTGCCTCTCTCCTTCGCCCAGGTCCACATCAATCCCAATGCGGAAGTGGCCGAGTCAGATTTCTCCAACAATATTGTGAAGTGCCGGTGTAGATATGATGGTTTCCGTATCTGGATGTATGGTTGCCACACAGGTATGTATCCCTACATCGGAGACTGAGCCTTAAATCGTTGCTGCCATTACTGAGTGTGTTCAACACATGGCTACCTAGATTCAGTTTAAAGCATTCTGAATTTCTCAATCCAAATTGGAATCATTAAAGACTGTTTGAAAATCCAGACTGTAAGTCAAACCTGAACGCCTTCTTCATAAAAGTAAAACATACAGAATGTACAGCACAAAACAGGCCATTCGGCCCACCAAACCTGTGCTGCTGTTTACACTCCACACGATTCTCCTTCATTTCATCCTTTCACAGGAGGGAGTTGATGTTTAAGGTGATGGATGGGGTGTCAATCAAGCGGGCTGCTTTGTCCTGGATGGTGTCAAGCTTTTTGAGTGTTGTTGGGGCTGCACTCATCCAGGCAAGTGGGGAGTATTCCATCACACTCCTGACTGAAGCTTTGTAGATGGTGGACAAGCTTTGGGGAGTCAGCAGGTGAGTTACTCATCACAGGATTCCGAGCGTCTGTCCTGCTCTTGTAGCCGTATTTATTTGGCTAGACCAGTTCAGTTTCTGGCCAATGGTAGTCCCCAGGATGTTGAGTTTGCAAGATACTGTACCTCTGGTTAGACCACACTTAGGGTACAGGCCATAATAAACGAAGAACATACAAAGAGAGGTCGATGTCCATATGCAGCAAGACCTGAACAGCATTCAGTCTGGGGCTGACAAGTGGCAAGTAACATTCGTGCTGCACAAGTGCCAGGCAATGACCATCTCTAATAAGAGGATCTAACTATTCCCCTTGACATTTAGTGGCATCACCATCACTGAATACCCCACTATCAACATCCTGGGGGCTTACCGTTAACCAGAAATTGACCTGAACCATGTCGTGCAAACATATGAACGGGACTAAGGCCATCACTTTCGGCCATGAAAAGTGCCAAGTCTACCTCAGATTACTTTGGGAGGGCAAGGTATCTCAAAACTTTGAGCAACAGGTGAAGCTAGCTGTTTCACGCTGTTACTATGCAGTAGCAACACGAGTGGTATTCACCACTAATAGGATGCTGCTGTCAAGCCAAAAAGGCATTCTGCCTATCACACAAATGAGTAGTGTGGTATATGAATTTCAGTACCAGTGTGATGCTGGGTATGTGGGCCATATGTCCCAGAGACTGGTGGATTGCATCAAACAGCAAGTCCCAGCCGCTGTTCACAATGGGCAAGATACAGACCGTACCCAACCAGCTCATGCTTGCAAAACTCAGAACAATGTTCAACGTTAGATGTGATTCCGCAATTGGACAACATTTACTAAATAACCCTCAGTGTGCTGAGTTATTCTGACAACCAATTTAAGATCGTCAGTAGGGCTCGCAGTGTGGCTCATTTGCATGTACTGGAAGCTACATGTATTAATACACAGGCCTCTGTTCTTTGCAGACAGAAAGAACATGTACACACTTTGTGCCTATTTCAGTTAAACAAAATTAGCGACAGCCATTCGCTGACTCATTCCTCATTCTTCAGGGCAATGCCTTGACCAATCAGGCTGCCTGGTTTAAATTTCAAACAATGCTTGGCAGTTAACTGTCAGTCACAATCAAAGGTGCATTTTCCACGGCTACGCCTCTACCAATCAGAGTACACATGCCAACCAATCTGCACTTTCTTCACATACAGTATAAATTTTTGCCCCTTATTTTGGTATCCTTGCAAAGTTTCCTGATGAGTGCAAGATGAAAAGCTTCAACATGTTTCCTTTTTTCAGCAATACTCAAGTTCTTTATGGCCAAATGACTATTTATAATTGCTTTGTTGATCTCTGTCGCTGTTTTTAATGATCTGTTCATAAATGTTCCTAGATTACTTTGGCATGGCTCCCCCATTAGGGTTCAGCAATAAATGCTGGCCTTGCCAGTGATGCTCACATCCCATGAAAGAATTATTTAAAAAGTTCCATTTCTTATTTTCTAAGGTGTTGGTGATCTTTCTATTTTTCCTACCAAAGTGCATCACTGCATTAATGTTCATTTGCCACTTTACTGCCCAGCCTGTAAGTTTTCTAATATCTTCACCAAATATTCCTGGTTTGGTCTTAACCAATGAATTATACCAACAGCCATTTCCTAACCACGGGTGTGTTGAGCACTGCCCTAAAACCCTTCGAGATCACTGCGCCCCCTCCAATTCTGGCATCTTGTACACCCTTGATTTTAATCGCTCCACCATTTGCAGCCACCTGGGTCCTGAGGCTTGGTGTCCCTCCCCAAAGCGCTCTACCTCTCTTCCCCCCACCCCCCACCCCCTTTAAGACACTTACAGAACCCAGGCTGACACTCTGATGCACCGTTGAGGGAGTGCTGCACTGTTGGTGGTGCCATCATTTGGATGAGACGTTAAACTGAGTACCCCTCTGCCCCCTCAGGTGGACAAAAATGACCTTGTGCGCTATTGCAATGAAGGGCAGGACAGTTCTCCCCGGGGTCTAGGATAATATTTATGCCTTGACCAACACTGCTACAAAAAAAGACGATCTCATTGTAACTTGTGGGAGCTTCCTGTGTACATATTAGCGGCCGCATTTTCTACACTACAACTGTGACTACACTGTACCTCATTGCATGTAAAGTACCATGAGCTACCCCGAGGTTGTGAAAGGAACTACATAAATGCAAGCCTTTCTTTTTATGCTTAATTTTCAGGCAGGAAGTTGGTAGCTGATAGTTAAAAACAGCTGTGTTATCTCCTAGATCAGAGCCAAACCTATTTAATATTAATCAGTATTGGTATTCAGCGATTTACTTCAATCAGAATGAGATTTACTCAGGCCAGTTACGGATATCTAATACTGCGCTGGGTTATTGCAAATGATTATCTTCAGCTTCTCTGTGAGAGCTCAGGTCACGGCATCTAGCTGTATGCTGTAATTGAAAGATGGTAGGGTCGATAATCTGGAAGGATGACATCTAATAGCCTGAAGGGCCTTCTTGTGAACATTTCAGGACTTGGCAAGCATAAGCAGCGTTGCCCTTCCTCCTGTCTATGAGCAGCAGGCACGAGTGCTGGGAACTTTCACCCTGGTGCCTAGAATTGTCACCCTCCCGACACTCGCTCCACACACTGAGGAGAAACCCAGCAGCACCTTAGGCGTCAACGGTGGCTCGGTGGGTAGCACTCTCTCCTCTGGTATGGGAAGGCTGTGGGTCCAAGTTCTGCTCCAGAGGCGCGAGCTGTGTTAGGGAGACTGATCTTTGAACTGAAAAACCCTCGAACAATTCCTGCTGCTGCCGAACCGGCCCTGGTAACTTCAGTGGATCAGGTTCCACGACACTGGAACACCAGCAACTGCCTCTGCTCAAAGCGATCTGTGATTTATGGTCAGCCTTTCCCAACCTTAGGATATCCCAAAGAACTTTACAGCCAATGAAGTATTTTTGAAATGTAGTCACTGCTGAAACATGGCAGCCAATCAGCACACAGCAAGGCAGCCAATCAGCACACAGCAAGGCAGCCAATCGGCACACAGCAAGCTCCCACATACAGCAATGTGTTAACGAGAATATAATCTGTTTGAGTGATTTTTGACTGAGGGATAAATATTGGCCAGGATACTGGGGAGACCTTTAAATAGATGCCATCTATTGGGTCCATCTGAGAGGGCAGCAGTTCTGACATTCACTTAAAAAGGCAAAAAAATGTTTTGTGTGAAGGATGCCGTCATTTTGGAATAATATTCTTACAGGACCGTAGGACAGGAGGAAGTCATGCAGCTCCTCGAGTCTGTGCTGCTGTTCAGTGAGATCACGGTCGATCTATGTATTAACCCCAAATGCCCAGCTTGGTTCCATATCCCCTAATGCCCTTAACTAACAAAAATCTCACTTCCTTCAAATTTGTTCTTTCATGGAATGTGAACGCCATTTGTTGCCAAGCCTTCATTGCGCTTTGAATTGAGTGGCTTGCTAGGCCATTTCAGAGGGCAATTAAGGGTCAGCCACACAGCCGTGAGTCTGGAGTCACATGTTGGCCAGACCGGGTAGGGACGGCAGATTTCCTTCCCTAAAGGACATTAGTGAACCAGATGGATTTTCATGACAGTCGGTGATATAGTTGTCATGGACACCATCTTGGACAAAGACTAGCTTTTTATATTCCAGATTTATTAATTGAATTTAAATTCCACCAGCTGCAGAGGTGGGATTTGAACCCATGTTCTCAGAGCTCCCAGTGCAAATCATGAACTTAAATTTAGATGTACTAAATATTGCTTTCTTACACTTCAGCAGAACTCAAAGGCACAGCCAAATTATTTTCTAAAAGCAATGCAGACACAAGCTGAAGAACTTTGGGAGAATGTTAGCCTGGAGATTGTTTACAAGTTACTTGGTTTCATGAATTTGATGTGGTTCAGACTATCCCACAGGGCCCTGGAGTTCTAGCCCAGTGACATTATCACGACGCCACCAGGTCCCTGCAGAGGTCTTGTGGCGCAGCGGGTAGTGTCCCTGCCTCTGATCCAGTAGCTCTGGGTTCAAGTCCCACTCCAGGACTTGATGGACACATTCATTATGTAGCAAAACAGATTGAATGTCAATCTGCAAATCCTTCCAACACACACCAATGACAGGTGATAAGAGTGGGAGAGATTCCTGGTCAGACATGAGATGAAAAGAAAGTTGAAGCCTCTACCATCACTATCCATAGCTCCAGACTGCAACATGCCTGTAAAAGTGCATGTTGCCACAGCAACTCAGACTTCCTGAATGAGCTAATGTGTATCAATCTCAGTTTTGCTATTTTCAGTTGACCCCTAGAGGAGAGAGTTCTCAAATTGCTACTGTCCTTTGTGTGAAGAAAAGCTTCCTGACCGTCAGCCCTAGCTGAAGTTTTATGTTATGACCATTTTGAGGGAGCCCTCTATCTTCTCATCTCATCTCATCTCATCTGTTTGCCTTTCAGGTGATGCCTTCAGCACTGCAATTGAGGACCAATTTGAACATCAGCTTGCCTTGTCCAACAACGTGTCTTAACAGGAGAGACGTCACTTTCAATACCAGGCAATACCTCGGACCTCCTGCCCTGGATATGTGCCCTCACCCCATTCAGAATTAGGCTACCATTTGGGCTATCCATGTGACTCAGTTGAGGAAAAAGTCAGCAACTGAATGGGTTTTGGGAATACAGTCTGATTGTGCACTAGGAACTTGTGGTCATGTCCCAGTTGAAATGATAAAAGTCGTTGGGGGTAATCTTGGCTTTTAGCACCAGGCAAGAAAAAAAAGGGCGCAAGGTTTTTTTTTGCCTGATGAGAAAAGTCAATAATAACCCTCTCTCTGTGTGTGGTTTATTTTTCTTCTGTTTTTAAATTTTATTCAAAGTGGATTTCATAACCTCAATACTTGCACATTGAATTATTTGAGGATATTTTTTGAAAGATCTATATAAATATATAATAAACAAAAGGGAATGTACACGGTGTTCACATTCTATCAGGCATTTTTCACTCTTTGGTGTAGCTGGTGTTATGTTACAGTATAACGGAAAAGGTCTGCTGTAACTGTTAAATATTACCTGGTTAACTTCAACAGAATTCACAAGGTAAATGGAATTAAAGCGATGGTAATACACTCCCCATTGTTTATGGAGGGTGTATTCCTGCACATGCGATTTGCCCACTATATATGATAGCCAATATGACGAGCTGGTGCTATTACAGGGAACATGCAATTGTCCCCCTGGATGTACTGAGGAGGCCAGTTAACTGCTGGCTGCATCAGGTTCCCAGAGTCCACAGTATTTTGCTAGAGGAGTAGTACGTGGTTCAGAATAACATCAACAACACAGATTTGATTCTCATTCCGGCTGAGGGCAGACTTGCCTCCTAGACCATAAGGAGCAGAAGTAGGTCATTCGGCCCATCGAGTCTGCTCCGCCATTCAATGATCTGATAACTCTCATCTCCACTTTCTTGCCTTTTTCCCATGATCCTTGATTCCCTTACTGATTGTGCCCTCTGGTCCTAGAGTCTCCCACAAAGGGAAACAACATCTCAGCATCTACCCTGTCAAGCTCCCTAAGAATCTTATATATTTCAATAAGGTCGCCTCTCATTCTTCTAAACTCCAGTGAGTACAGGCCCAACCTAATCAACCTCTCCTCATAAGAAAATCCCTCCATACCCGGGATCAACCTAGTGAACCTTCTCTGGACTGCCTCCAATGCCAGTATATCTTTCCTTCGATAAAGGGACCAAAGTTGTTCACAGTATTCTAGGTGTGGTCTAACTAGTGCCTTGTGTAGTTTTAGCAAGACTTCCCTATTTTTATATTCCATTCCCTTTGAAGTAAAGGCCAACATTCCATTCGCCTTCCCTGTTACCTGCTGTTGGCTTTTTGGGATGCATGCATGAGGACTCTCAAATCGCTCTGTGCTGTAGCTTTCTCCATGTAAATAATATTCAGCTCCTCTATTCTTCCTGCCAAAGTGCATAAACTCACATTTTCCCATATTATATTCCATCTGTCACGTTTTAGCCCACTCACTTAACCTGCCTATATCCCTCTGTAGCCTCCTCGTGTCATCCCCACCACTTGCCTTCCCACCTATTTTTGTGTCATCGTGTCCCTGAGAGTGGAAGGTGATAGCAAACCACCATTCACTAAAACTGTCAAGGAAACATTAGCAGGCAATGAGGCAAGGGCTGACTTTGAGCGGAGCACTTGTACTGTGTGTCCTGACTGCTGAGATGTTCTGGATCTACTTTGAGCTGCAGCTTTATTTAAACTGCAGACTGTACTCAGCAGAAAGTGTAATGCCACACCATTTAGAAGGGATTAGGAGAGGCTTAACTACCCAAAAGGTACCTGAGCTTTGTTGTCCTTGAATTCAGTGATTCAGTGCAGGTTAATGAGGTGCAAACTATTAAGTAATCACAATAGTTTCTGCCTCAATATACACGAGTCTTAAGGAGCTACAACTGGCAACTTGGAAACTGGCATGAATGCAAATGATAATCCTTATCATTTTTAGGTTAATAGAAGTGACTGTTTCAAACATGAGCGATTTAAATGATTGGGATTGTGATTATGGGGTTAACACAGTACTAACAAATTGTTCTCTCGTGCTATTTTAACAAGGATTTCATAATGTCCTTATTAAAACAATAGAGAACAGGATTTCATAGCTGTATGTTGGGGTAGATTTACATCTTCGCTGCTTGGGAGTTAACCAAATGAGGTGGAATACACTCCCTTTTATACAACCGCCCCCTCGCTCAATATTCATTCCACTGAAGTGGATTCTATAAAAGGCAGACAATGCATCTCACTGGGTTACTGCCCAGGCCCTGAAGGTGAAAGTGATGCTCCAGTGTTGCTGTGTAGGCTCACCCCATAAGATGCCAACCTCATCCAAATCTGTTTTTGGCTTCATTTAAGTCTTGCCCACCCACAGCATGGGAATCTGGCCGTTGGCTCCACACTGACATAGTATCGGGCAACTCTGACACTGCAGTGACTTGATGAGCAAAGGAGGAGTGGGCAAGTGAACTTGGGTCTGTAGTATTCCTGTGCAGCCAGGACGAACTCATCCCTGCTTTTCCAGGTTGCACCATACCCTGAAAATTGTACTCTGGGTCCCCAACCGCCTCCTAACCCTGAACAATCGAGGGCCCGCCCACCTACATGCTCTGCCCTCAGCTACCCAGGATGGTACCCACACTGCCCAGAGCGATTGTGTCAACAGAGCGCTACATCAACTGACCCCATTAAGAGGCCGTTGAAGAACTTGCAATTCTACAACCACCATTCACAACCTCAGGACTTCCCAAAGCATTTTACAGCCAACGCAATACTTTTGAAGCGTTGTCACCATTGTCATATAAGAGTTAATTAACAGCAGTTTGTCCAGTTGAAATTGATCCCTTTGCCTCTTGCTAGCTCGGGTTTAAAGGTGGTGAATGGGATTGCCATGAAGCCACATTTGGGACCATTACACCACAACAAGGAAGGAAGAAGGCCAGACATGTAAGAGGGAGGTGAGGCATTCCATAGTTTGAAATGGTGAGAGGAGCAGATAAAGGGAGGGAAGGAAGGAAAGGAGAGGAGGCAGAGAAGGAGGAGAGGGTCAGCGAAAGAGGGAAGGAGAGGGGGCAGAGAAGGAGGAGAGGCTCAGCGAAAGAGGGAAGGAGAGGGAAAAAAGGAAATGAGGGAAAGGGAGAGAGGGAAGGAATTCTATGACTCTTCATACTACAAGATTCCCAAGGTGGCTTATTCATTCTGTGTACCCAATGAGAACGGATTGGAACTGGAGCGAGTTCTTCACCTTTGTAGGGGGAAATCAGCCAACCTGAAACAGCCACATGCAGGGTCTCTCCTACTCCTTCAGGTACCATGTTGGCAATCGTGGACTTCATTGGATTGGTCCATAATTATGGTTGGCAAAGTACTGCAGTGGTTTGCCATTGCCTTCTGCAGTATGGCTGACCAGGGAACTGTCCGGCTCTTACCGCCTGCCATCAAGCGCATTGGAAGGATTCACGGGCTGATCATGGTGTGAACACACCTTCCATCGCCATCAAGCCCTGAAGTGGGACTTGAACCCAGAGCAGGGACTCTACCCTGTAAAAATAATGAGATTGTTACAGGATTAAAGGCTGGGGCACTAGAATCACAATGCAGCAAACTGTCGGCAGGGAATGATTTTATTAGAATTGTAACATTTCTAGAACTGTAATGCGCATTATAAAGTTACTAGCTACTCCTTTTTGATAAGTTATTCGGCAGTGTGTATATATATATATATGTTTACTATTGCAGTGGTCACACAGCTGTAAAAATGTGGTTCGAACCATGGACCTCTTCCCTCATAAAGACATCTCTGTACAATCCCAGAATCTGGCTGACATTTCTTTATTCAAATCTATTTTGTGAAAAGTAGGGTTTAATATTTTTTTTTAAAAGTGGAATGTATAGTGAGGCAGTAAGGAAGGATAGGGGAATGGAGTTACCTGTAGGGCAGACTGTTGATGCATGTGGTAAGGTGGTACAGGGCATCATGGCACTGTCGACAGTGTCTTTTGACAAGGGCATCCCCCCCATAGAGACCTCATCGCATTTCTCCAAAGAGTAAGGTAACACTTAAAAAGCTGTACAATCTCTGCGATCACACGCTTGGCTGCGCTAATACCTAAGACACTGGGATAAGTCCAATCATCCCGGTGGATCATTTGATCATCAGCCGGAGAAGCCAGGAGGGAGTCTGGTGGGCTGTTCAGCAGCGACAGAACAATTACAACTTTGATAAACTTTACAGGGCGCTCATTCAGAAAATGCTCGACCTCAGGAGGCCAGAGTTCTGGGAATGCAGTTTTTAAAAAGTCCCATAAGTACAGCATGTCATATACTTAAGGGAAAAAAATGGGGCATTAGGACCTTTCAAATTCTGTTTGTTAAGCGCAGTGTTGTAACTAAAGACCCTGCCAGTGTCAGTACATTGAATCTGGGGGTGGATGCAACAATGTGGGTGTCAATCGTATTCTGGGTACTGAATGTTAGAGAGGATGAGGAGTTGGGGAGAGAGAATAAAAATGCTGGGATCGATGTTTGTTGAGCAGAGAAAGTCAAAGGGAGAGATTTGATAGAGGCATTCAAAATTATAATGAGTTTCGATTAATTAAGGAGAAACTGTTTACACAGGTTGGAAGGTCAATGAACCAGACAACACAGATTTAAGATAACTGGCGAAAGAATAAGGGTGGGGGTGGGGGTGAGGAGACTCTTTCCTTCTGGAGTGAATTGTCATTATTTGAAAGAGCAGTGGAAGTAGATTCAATAGTAACTTTCAAAAGGGAATTGGATAAATAATTGAAAAGAAAAGGTGCAGAGCTGATTAAATAGTTCTTTGACCACCTACAAGGCACAAGTCATGAGTGTGATGGAATACTCCCCACTTGCTTAGGTGAGTGCATCTCCCACAACACTCAAGAAGCTTGACACCATCCAGGACAAAGCAGCCCACTTCATTGGCATCCCATTCACAAACATTCACTCCCTCCACCATCGATGCACAGTAGCAGCAGTGTGTACCATCTACAAGATGCACTGCAAGAACTCATCAAGGCTCCTTCAACAGCACCCTCCAAACCCGTAATGGCTTCCACCTAGAAGGACAAAGGCAGCAGGTAAATAGGAACGCCACCAGCTGCAAGTTCCCCTCCAAGCCACTCACCATCCTGACTTCGAAATTTATCACCGTTCCTTCACTGTCGCTGGATCAAAATTCAGGAACTCCCTCCCCTACAACACTGTGGGTGTATCTACACCGCATGGACTGCAGCGGTTCAAGAAGGCAGCTCACCACCACCACCTCAAAGGCAAAGGGCAATAAATGCTGGCCCAGCCAGCGATCCTGTAAATTAATTTTTAAAAAGGTGCAATGGGCCAAATGGCCTCATTCTGCGCTGTATGATTATGATCTAAAGTTTACTTCACTAAATATAATATATATTTTTTGGTGGGGAAATATTTTAACACAGCGCTGTGGGACTGTGACATGTTAAATTACCCTCAGCTAACAGAGTTCCTAAGTGCCTTATGAGTCAGGGAGTAAACACAGCAAGCACCGCAAGACCCAGTGCTGCCCTGAATGAGCTGAGCTCAGGTGAGGAGACAGTCAGGGTGTAAATAGCCTCAATGCTTCCTGAGCTAGGACAGGAGAAAGAAACGACACATTGAGCAGGGGGTCCCCGGTCCTGAACTGTCATGCAGTGACTACCGCCAGCATTAGGTAATACCAAAATCAGACTTGGCTGCGGTGTCCCTCATGTCAATAAAGCCAACATCTGGGCTCACGCTTGAAGTGTGGTCATTCATCTGAGGCCAAGCAGCATCTGTGCAACGGTAACCCCAGAGCAAGCTAAATTCTTCCCTCCCTCCCTAAATTTCTGAACTGTTTGTATTCCTAACATCTGTGGAAACAGGTCTGAATGAACAAGAAAATCACTCGAAATTAGAGAAGGTAATAGCTCAAACTGTGAAAACGATAAGGGGAAAGTTTCCAGAAATAGATGGACAGAAACCCAGAGTTAATGAGAACTTGCCACATTTAATGCATAAATGCATTTCTGTCTGTTTCTGTCCTTGGCACACAATTGACACCTCTGCTCCACTTTTGTGGATGTGTTCCTGATTGTAATCCACCCTTTTTCTGACAGTTTGTAATCCTACAAATAATAGATGTGGTAGTTATGGCAACAGTGCTCTGCATTTATGCCTACAGTGCTGTACAAATGGTGATCTTCATAGTCTTGGAATTATAGGTTATGAACCTCTTCTGGGGCCACTTTCTATGCTTTAAGTGCCAGACGCTAAATCCCTTGAAAAGTGTATAAGATTAAGGAGTGGGTCATTGCGAGAAAGCCAGCAAGCCAAAAAAAAATCAATATTTTTTCCTTGAAGGCACAGGGAGAGGGATTTATCACCGAAAGTAATTTTCTAGCAGTCAGGTCCCAAACAGGCATCCTCTTTATGCAAAAAAATGTGATACCTAAGCAATAGGAGCTTGCAAGGGAATGGGACTAAGCAGCTGGTTCTTTCAGAAGGCCAGCACAGACATGATGGACCAAATGGCCTCCACTTAGGTTTAACTGCGCCAAGTCCGCTACAGCCACTGGCTGATCTGCAGAGGACCTGCAAGACGGCCATTCAGCCCCTTCAGTCTGTCCCGCCACTCAGTTAGCTCACAGCTGACCTGCATCTTAATTTACCCACCTTTGCTCTTGATAGCCTCACCTACAAAAGTCTATCCATCTCGGTTTTGAAACTTTCAGTCGAGCCCCAGCCTCAACAGCTTTTTGGGGGGAGAGAGTTCCAGATTTCCACTACCCTTTGTGTGGAGAAGTGGTTCCTGACATTGCCCCTGAACAACATCGCTTGACCTTTAAGGATATGCCCCCCGTGTCCTACACTGCCTTCCACCAGGGAAAATAATTTCTCTCCGTCGACCTATCAGTCCTTTCAATCATCTCAAACCGGTCAATTGGATCGCTCTTTGATTCCCCCTAAACTCAGGTGAATACAAGCCTATTTCACACAAACCGTCCTCATCAGTGACCCTTTCGTCCTGGTCTCATTCTGGTGAACCGATGCCGCATCCTCGCGCGGTGCTGATCTGATGCTGGTCATCAGGGAGGTACACGAGAGTCTGAAGCTTAGACAAACTGACTTTCCCTGAATCCCGCCTGGCCTTCTATCCAACTGAAACTTGTTGCTGGTTTATGAGCCTTGCTCAGCCCCTTTTTTTAATTGCTCATCTGTCTCATTTAAGGGACCCAACACCAGCCGCCATTTTTTGGCTGTTTATGGGGAATGGTGGCGTAGTGGTAACCTCTCTGGGTTATTAATGAAGAGGCTGAGGCTAATGCACTGATGTTCAAATCCCAGTTGGTATTTAATGTCAATTAATAAATTTGGAATATGGAGCTAGTCTCAAGTAATGGTGACAACTATCACCAAAACTCATCTGGTTCGCTAGCGCCCTTTAGGGAGGGAAATCTGCCCTCCTTACCCGGTCCTGGCCTACATGTGACTCCAGACCCACAGTAATGTAGTTGACTCTTCACTGCCCTTTGAAATAGCCTAGACAGTCACTCAGCTCAAGGGCAATTAAGGATGGGCGACAAATGCTGGCCTTGCCGATGACACCCACATTCCACAAAAGAACAAAGAAAAAAACCTCACCAAGAAAAGAGTCATTGTCAGGCACCTCAACTGGTACAGCTCCTAGATCATGGGGCAATCGTGAGGGCATGGGGAAGTAAGCCTGAAATTCCTATGAATAAAAAAACAATCAACATATTGAACAAACTACCAACGCAGGCAAACAGAAACAAAATAAAGCATTTTAAAAGGAATATGAGATGGCCCTGGCATCTGAAAAGATTCATTTTTTTTTATACGAACGACGGACAACTTTAGAAAGAAGAAATAAGGCAAATAAGCCTTCTGTAAGCTGTGGCTTCAGCCAGAAGCACTCTCTGGCCACTGAGTCAGACAGTTGTGGGTTGAAGTCCTGCTCCAGAGACTTTGGCACTAAAAGGCTGACATTCTGGTGTGACACTGATGGGGTACTAGTGATGAGATGCTAAACTGAGTCCTTGTCTGCCTCATCAGGTGGATGTAAAACATCCCATGGTACTATTTCAAAGAAGAACAGGGGTGGTGTCCTTGGTGTCCTGACCAACATTTATCCCTCAATCAACATCACTATAACAGATTACCTGGCCATTATCTCATTGTTGTTGGTGGGAGCTTGCTGTGTGTAAATTGGCTGCCGAGTTTCTTACATTGCAACAGTGTCCGCACTTCAAAAAGTGTTCTATTGGCTGGAAAGTGCTTTGGAATATCCTGAGGTTGGGAAAGGTGTTATATCTCTTTTCTTCGCTCTGACTAAAATGTGTTAGTAAATTTAAACTGATGGCAGACAGGAGGGAAAATACCTCATGAGCTAGAATTAGGAGCACGGAAAGAGGCAATTTAGCCCCTAGGGCCTGTTCCACCATTCGATCAGACATGGCCGATTTGTACCTCAACTCCACTTACCCAATTCTGCTCCATATCCCACTCTACGTTACCCGACAAAAATATCTCTCTGTTTTAAATTTAGTCTTTTCAAGTGACCCTTCTGGGCCTCGGCAGCTTTATTCACCCTTTATATGAAGAAACACTTCCTCATATCACTTCTAAACACCATTGGCAGAATTTTGCCCTTGATGGGCAGGCGGGCCCTACCGACTCAGCGGTGGGTGAGTAGCCGATCGACGGCACCAAAACGGGCCCCGCCGCCATTTTGAGTGGGCAGGCCAATTAAGGCCCACCCAATGGGAGGCGCCAAACAATCCCTGTGTGGTGGGGGGGTGGGGGGGGGGAGGAATTCCCCAATTGTCAGAGTGCGCTGTCTCATGCATGCGCGCGCAAGAGCGCACATCTCCCTGAGGTAAAGCGCTGCCTCAGGGGGATCGCTGAAAGGCTGGCAAATATTGAAAAAATAGAACAATAAAAAAATTCATTAACATGCCCCCCACCACCCCCCACCCCCTCATGTGAAAATGTCACACGGGATGGGACACGTTAATGAAATAAGCGAAAACTTTATTAAGCTTTTTTAAAGCCGCTATCTAACCTCATCCCGTCACTGGATGAGGTTTCTTTAAAAAAAAAATCAGCTTCCCGCCTGCATGTTGAGCCCACGCGCCAAGCCCCTCAAAATCGTCGACGATTGGCAAGTTAAGGGCCTTAACGAGGAACTTTAATTCATGGCGGGCGTGCGTCCCACTGCATAGCGCGCCCGCCGACCCAACTATCGCGCTGACGCCCACGCAACATTTTAAGCGGGCTTAAAGTGCAGGTTCCACCACCCTCACGTCAGGGAGAAGATTCTGCCCATGAACACTGTTTACGCCTCCCCACCCCACCCCCCCACCCCACCTCCCCACCCCACCCCCCCACCCCAACCCCACCCTACCCCACCTCCCCCACCCCACCCCACCCACACCCCCCCTCCCCACCCCACCCCCCTACACCACCCCACCCCACCCCCCCAACCCCACCCCACCCCACCCCACCCACCCCACCCCACCTACCCCCCCCTCCCCACCCCCACGCCCCCCACGCCACCCCCCCCCACCCCACCCACCCCCCCCCAACCCCACCCCACCCACCCCCCCCCTCCCCACTCCACCCCACCCACACCCCCCCTCCCCACCCCACCCCCCACCCCACCCCCCCACCCCACCCACACTCCCAACCCCACCCCACCCCAACCCCACCACACCCCACCCACCCCACACCCCCCACCCCACCCCCCCACCCCACCCACCCCCCAACCCCAACCCCCTCCCCACCCCACCCCCCCCACTCCACCCCACCCACACCCCCCCTCCCCACCCCACCCCACCCACCCCCCAACCCCACCCCACCCACCCCCCCCACCCCACCCCACCCCACCCACCCCAACCCCACCACACCCACTCCCCACCCTACCCCACCCCACCCACCACCACCACCCCCAACCCCCACACCTTCTCTGCTGACTAGAGGAAATAGTTTCTCACTACTGAATCCTTTATTCATCTTAAAACATGGAAAGTAGGCCACCCCTTATTCTTCTATACTCAGTTGATTTATAACAGCTAACAGTTAAAGGAGTACGTAAAAAAATTAACACATTAAGCCTTTGTTCTGGTTAAAGAATTATCTCACAAATTCTGGCATAGTGGTGCTTCAGTAGCTTATACTGCAGTAATTCCAGCATTTATTTTGTATATTTATGTTGAAATGTCAAAGCGCTTCACAAAACAAATTGCTCCAAGGCTCTGCCTGTGTTTATCAGTGGTGACTTGATATACACAGGATTAATCCACAGTATATTCACAACCCTATTGTTACATTTACAAAAACGATGGATAAAATTTCTTACTGGGACATAATCTCATTACATATAAAATTAAATTATGTCCCTTCACGCACTGGCTTTGCTTACGTTTATTTACACCCAGATTTCCTGCCAACCTAATTAGCATAAGTCGGAATAAAAAAAATGGGCATTGATCGGCAACTTGCATTCAGATAGCGCCTTGCAGTAAAGCTTCGTGGGACTGTAATCAGACAAAATTTATCACATAAAAAGGACAGGTGTCCAAAAGCTTGGGTTTTGATGTGTGGCTTAAAGGAGGGGAGATGTGGAGAGAATTTGGGAGGGAGTTCCAGAGTTTAGGGCCCAGACAGCTGAAGACTGGGTGAAAATCCTGGAACTCCATTCTTAACAGCGCTGTGGGTGTACCTACACCACAGGGACTGCAGCGGTTCAAGAAGGCGGCTCACCACCACCTGCTCAAGGGCAATTAGGGATGGGCAATAAATGCTGGCCTAGCTAATGATGCCTGCATCCTGTAAATGAATTTAAAGAAACAAGTATCTTGAAGGCAAATGGAGAGGTAGAGAGGTTTTAGGGAGGCAACTCTAGAGCTCAGGGAAAAGGCAAGGTCACCAGTGGTGCAGCAATGAAAATCGACGATTATGAGGTCAGATTCGGAGAAGTGCGGAGATATGGTCGTGCTGTCAGAGGTTAGAGAAATTGGGGGAGGGGATTTTGATAAAAATGTCCTATTCATTGAGGGGACATGGAAGCAGGTATAGGAAATAGAAAATTATTTAACGCTTTAATGGAAATTGGTTTTCTGAGGTTCAAGTTGAGGCACGTTGTTAGATCACAATCGTTAATTTGCATCGAGCAAGTTTATTGCTGATTTTGGGGATGTTTCGAGGGCATTTTCTGACTGCAACAGCCAGCGGTAATCCTCAGTCGCTGAGAACACTCATCAAGGATTCAGGCATTGCTGGTGCTCCATATTCCAACTGTTAACAAAATGGTCGGAAAACTACATGGGGGCCAAAATTTCGATTTGTGTTCCTGGTGAGTGAGGTTGGCCAAAAGGGCACAACTTGGGGAGATTACCTATTCGGTACTAGTAAGCTAGCAGATTCGACACCAACCTTCTGTAAGGGAGTTAGATAAATACTTGAGGGGGAGAAAGTTGCAGAGGCTTGGGGAAAATAACCTACGAAATTGGGGCTAACTGAGACTAACTGGATGGTTCTTTCAAATAGCCGGCACTGACACAATGGGCCGAATGATCTTTGCCTGTGTTGTATTAATCTATGTAACACACCCCATCATTTCAAACAGAAAATGAAAGGTATTCATTAAAAGTGGGCATTTGAAAGTAGAGTACATACTTATAGGCTCATAGACATTTACAGCACAGGAGGAGGCGATTTGGCCCATTGTATCCACGCCGGTCAACAAAGATCTGACTACACTAATCCTATTTCCCAGCTCTTGGCCCATAACCCTGGAGGCTCCGGCAACGGAAGTGAATATCTAAATGCTTTTTAAGTGTTATGAGAGTTTCTGACTCAACCACTCTTTCAGGCAGTGAGTTCCAAACTCCCACCACCCTCTGGGTAAAAAAAATTTGCCTCAACTCCCCTCTTAGCCTTCTACCTCTTACCTTAAATCATGTGCCCTGTTTATTGACCTCTCTATTAATGGAAAAAGTACCTTCCTATCCACCCTATCTATGCCCCTCATAATCTTACACACCTCTATCTCAACCTTCACTGCCCCAAGGAAAACAACCCCAGCCTATCTAATCTATCCTCATAGCTCAGACTCTCCAGCCCAGGCAGCATCCTGGTAAATCTCCTCTGCACCCTCTCCGGTACAATCTCATCCTTCCTATGATGCGGATGCCAGAACTGCACGCAGTACTCCAGTTGTGGCCTAACCAGCGTTTTATACAGTTCCAGCATAACCTCCCTGCTCTTGTATTCTATGCTTCGGCTAATAAAGGCAAGTATCCCATATGCCTTCTTAACCACCTTATCTGCCTGCCCTGCTACCTTCAGGGATCTGTGGATATGCACACCAAGGTCCCTCTGATCTTCAGTGCTTTCCAGGGTCCTGCCAATCATAGTGTAATCCCTTGCCTTGTTAGCCTTTTCCAAGTGCATTACCTCACACTTTTCCAGGTTGAATTCCATTTGCCACTGCTCTGCCCACCTGACCAGTCCTCACTATTCACCACCCTAACAATTTTCATGTCATCCACGAACTTCTTGTTCATACCCCTTATATTTAAGTCCAAATCATTTATGTACACCACAAACAGCAAGGGCCCAAGCACCAAGCCCTGCGGAACCCCACTGGAAACAGACTTCCAGTCACAGAAACATCCCTTTACCATCACCCTCTGCTTCCTGCCTCTCAGCCTATTTTGGATCCAGAATGCCACTTTGCCTTGGACCCCATGGGCTCTTACTTTCTTGATAAGTCTGATGTGAAGGGCCTTATCAAAAGCCTTGCTAAAATCCATGTAGACTGTATCAAATGTATCACCCTCATGAACACTCCTGGTTACCTCCTCAAAAAATTCAATCAAATTTGTCAAACACGACCTTCCCTTAACAAATCCATGCTGACTATCCCTGGTTAATCTGTCTCGTTTCTCTCCAAGTGCAGATATATTCTGTCCCTCAGAATTCTTTCTAGTAACTTCCTCACCACTGAAGATAAACTGACGGGCCCGAAATTTCCTGGTCTATCCCTTCCTCCCTTTTTTAATAATGGGACAATGTTAGCAGTCCTCCAGTCCTCTGGCACCTCACCTGTGGCAAGAGAGGATTTGAAAATTACTGCCAGGGCCCCTTATATTTTGTTCCTCCCTCAACAGTCCGGGATACATCTTTTTGGGCTTACAGATTTATCTACTTTTAAGGCCAGTAAACCTACCAGTACTTCCTCTCTCTCTATTTTAAGTTCCTCTAATACTTCTCAGTTCTCCACCCTGATGTCTATATCTGTGTCGTCCTTTTCCATTGTGAGGACTGACGCAAAGTATTCATTGAGGATTGTACCCACTCCTTCCAGGTTCACACACAGATTACCTCTATGGCCCCTAATTGGCCCTACTCTTTCCCTAGTTATTCTCTTGCTCTTCGTATATTTTAAAAATAATCTTTTGAGTTTTCCTTTATTGTACCCACCAATGCTTTCTCATGCACTCTCTTAGCTTTTCCAATTTCATTTTTAAGTTCCGCCCTGTATTTTTCATACTCCTCTAGTGGCTCTGTCATAAACTTCTCTTTTCCTCTTAATCCTAACCTTTATGTCCCTTGACATCCAGGGTTGTCCGGACTTGGTTCCCCCCACTTTGTCTTTATGGGAACATATTTGCTCTGTACTCTCGCTATTTCCTCCTTGAATGCCTCCCACTGCTCTGACACAGTTTTATCAGCAAGTAGCTGCTCCCAATCCGCTTGGGCCAAATCGTATCTCACCTTGGTAAAATTAGCCTTTCTCCAGTTTAGAACTTTTATTCCCGGCTCAACCTCATCCTTTTCCATAACTGAGTTATGGTCACTATCTCCAAAATGCTCCCCCACTGATATGCCTGTCCACCTGTCCAGGTTCATTTCCAAATATTAGGTCCAGAACTGCCCCCTCCCTTGTTGGGCTTTCTATGTACTGGCTAAGAAAGTTCTCCTGGAAGCAATTTAAGAATTTTGCTCCGTCCCTACCTTACACACTAAAGTTATCCCAGTTAATATTTGGATAGTTAAAATCCCCTACTATTACTGCCTTATTATTCTTACAGTTCTCTGAAATTTCATTCCGTATTTGATCCTCTATCTCTCCCTGACTTTTTGGGGCCTATAGTACACAGTGTGTTTGCCCCTTTTGTGTTTTTTACTTTTACCCATTTGGCCTCATTTGATGATCCTTCCAAGATATCATCCCTCCTCAATGCTAGAATTGATTCCTTGATCAATATCGCGACCCCCACCCCGCTTCAACCCCCTTTCTATCTTGTCTGAATATCCTATAACCAGGAATGTTGAGCTGCCAATCCTGCCCTTCTTTTAGCTAAGTCTCAGTCATAGCTATGATATCATACTCCCACGTGCCTATCTGTACCCTCAGCTCAAACTCTTATTCCTCAGACTCCTTGCATTAAAATATATTCCATTTAGCCTTTTTAAACTCACTTCTTTCTTATCTAGCCTATGTTTCCTCTGCCTTCCAGACTCACTTATTAGCATTTTAACTTCTAATTCCATCTCAGCTTCTCTCCCCTTTGAACTACTTTTCAGGATCCCACCCCCTCTGCCAATTTAGTTTAAATCCGCCCCAACAGCATTAGCAAACCTCCCCACGAGAATGTTGGTCCTGTTCCTGTTCAGATGCAACCCGTCCAACTTTCACAGGTCCCACCTCCCCCACAAAGAGTCCCAATCTAAATCCCTCCCTCCTGTACCATCTCTCCAGCCACGCATTAATCTGCTCTATCCTTCTGTTCCTATGCTCACTACCACGTAGCACCAGGAGTAATCCGGAGATTACTACCTTTGAAGTCCCGCTTTTCAATTTCCTACCTAACTCCCTAAAGTCTGCTTGCAGGACCTTGTTTTTCTTTCTTCCTATGTCATTGGTCTCAATATGGATCACGACCTCTTGCTGTTCACCCTCCCCCTTTCAGAACACCTTGCAGCCGTTCCGTCACATCCTTGATCCTGGCACCTGGGAGGCAACGTACCATCCTGGAGTCACGTCTATGGCCACAAGAGTGCCTGTCTACTCCCCTCACTAATGAATCCCCTACCACTATTGCTCTTCCACAATTCGTCCTTCCCCCCTGAGCAGCTGAACCACCCACAATGCCATGGCCTTGGCTCTGGTCGGCCTCCACTGAGGAACCGTCACTCTCACTGTTTTCACGGCCGAAAAACAGTTTGCGAGCGAGATGCACTCGGGGGATTCCCTCACTACCTGCCTGGTCCCTTTCTTCTGTCTGGTGGTCACCCATTACCTCTCTGCTTGCACTTCCTTAAGCTGCGGGGTGACCACGTCCTGAAGCTGCGGGGTGACCACGTCCTGAAGCTGCGGGGTGACCACGTCCTGAAGCTGCGGGGTGACCACGTCCTGAAGCTGCGGGGTGACCACGTCCTGAAGCTGCGGGGTGACCACGTCCTGAAACGTATTATCCATGAACCTCTCAGCCTCGTGAAGGCACAGCAGTGCCCCCAGCTGCCACTCGAGCTGCAAAACCCGGAGCTTGGGTTGCTCCAGTTGGAGGCACCTCCTGCACACATGGTCATCCACACCGCCAGGAGTGTCTAGGATTTCCCACATAGTACAGCATGTGCAAATCACGGGACTGAGGTCCCCATACATATCTTAACTAAATAGAATATGGACCCTTGGTTTTATTTTACCCTTACTCCTACTTGAGTATAGACTAGACATTAGATCCTCTCGATAGACTAGATCCTCTAGGTGCTGCTGACTGCCTGTCCCAGGGTACTCCTCTCGCACTCTCCTCTAGGTGCTGCTGACTGCCTGACCCAGGGTCCTCCTCTCACACTCTCCTCTAGGTGCTGCTGACTGCCTGACCCAGGGTCCTCCTCTCGCACTCTCCTCTAGGTGCTGCTGACTGCCTGACCCAGGGTCCTCCTCTCACACTCTCCTCTAGGTGCTGCTGACTGCCTGTCCCAGGGTCCTCCTCTCACACTCTCCTCTAGGTGCTGCTGACTGCCTGACCCAGGGTCCTCCTCTCACTCTCTCCTCTAGGTGCTGCTGACTGACTGTCCCAGGGCCCTCCTCTCACACTCTCCTCTAGGTGCTGCTGACTGTCCCAGGGCCCTCCTCTCACACTCTCCTCTAGGTGCTGCTGACTGCCTGACCCAGGGTCCTCCTCTCGCACTCTCCTCTAGGTGCTGCTGACTGTCCCAGGGTCCTCCTCTCACACTCTCCTCTAGGTGCTGCTGACTGTCTGTCCCAGGGTCCTCCTCTCACTCTCTCCTCTAGGTGCTGCTCCCTATCCCAGGGTCCTCCTCTCACACTCTCCTCTAGGTGCTGCTCCCTGTCCCAGGGTCCTCCTCTCACACTCTCCTCTAGGTGCTGCTCCCTGTCCCAGGGTCCTCCTCTCACACTCTCCTCTAGGTGCTGCTGACTGACTGTCCCAGGGTCCTCCTCTCGCACTCTCCTCTAGGTGCTGCTGACTGCCTGTCCCAGGGTCCTCCTCTCACACTCTCCTCTAGGTGCTGCTGACTGCCTGACCCAGGGTCCTCCTCTCACACTCTCCTCTAGGTGCTGCTGACTGCCTGACCCAGGGTCCTCCTCTCACACTCTCCTCTAGGTGCTGCTGACTGCCTGACCCAGGGTCCTCCTCTCACACTCTCCTCTAGGTGCTGCTGACTGTCTGTCCCAGGGTCCTCCTCTCACACTCTCCTCTAGGTGCTGCTGACTGCCTGACCCAGGGTCCTCCTCTCACTCTCTCCTCTAGGTGCTGCTCCCTGTCCCAGGGTTCTCCTCTCACACTCTCCTCTAGGTGCTGCTCCCTGTCCCAGGGTCCTCCTCTCACACTCTCCTCTAGGTGCTGCTGACTGCCTGACCCAGGGTCCTCCTCTCACACTCTCCTCTAGGTGCTGCTGACTGCCTGACCCAGGGTCCTCCTCTCGCACTCTCCTCTAGGTGCTGCTGACTGCCTGACCCAGGGTCCTCCTCTCACACTCTCCTCTAGGTGCTGCTGACTGCCTGACCCAGGGTCCTCCTCTCACACTCTCCTCTAGGTGCTGCTGACTGTCTGTCCCAGGGCCCTCCTCTCACTCTCTCCTCTAGGTGCTGCTGACTGTCTGTCCCAGGGTCCTCCTCTCACACTCTCCTCTAGGTGCTGCTCCCTGTCCCAGGGTTCTCCTCTCACACTCTCCTCTAGGTGCTGCTCCCTGTCCCAGGGTCCTCCTCTCACACTCTCCTCTAGGTGCTGCTCCCTGTCCCAGGGTTCTCCTCTCACACTCTCCTCTAGGTGCTGCTCCCTGTCCCAGGGTCCTCCTCTCGCACTCTCCTCTAGGTGCCGCTCCCTGTCCCAGGGTCCTCCTCTCACACTCTCCTCTAGGTGCTGCTCCCTATCCCAGGGTCCTCCTCTCACACTCTCCTCTAGGTGCTGCTCCCTGTCCCAGGGTCCTCCTCTCACTCTCTCCTCTAGGTGCTGCTCCCTGTCCCAGGGTCCTCCTCTCACACTCTCCTCTAGGTGCTGCTCCCTGTCCCAGGGTCCTCCTCTCACTCTCTCCTCTAGGTGCTGCTCCCTGTCCCAGGGTCCTCCTCTCACACTCTCCTCTAGGTGCTGCTGACTGTCCCAGGGTCCTCCTCTCACACTCTCCTCTAGGTGCTGCTCCCTGTCCCAGGGTTCTCCTCTCACACTCTCCTCTAGGTGCTGCTCCCTGTCCCAGGGTCCTCCTCTCGCACTCTCCTCTAGGTGCTGCTCCCTGTCCCAGGGTCCTCCTCTCACACTCTCCTCTAGGTGCTGCTGACTGCCTGACCCAGGGTCCTCCTCTCACACTCTCCTCTAGGTGCTGCTGACTGCCTGACCCAGGGTCCTCCTCTCACACTCTCCTCTAGGTGCTGCTGACTGCCTGACCCAGGGTCCTCCTCTCGCACTTTCCTTATGCATGAATGACCTTTTTTATGTTTGTTTTCAAATGAAAGAACATAGGAAGGGCAGGAAAAGTATTTTAAAAATTGCTTTATTTCCTCTTGCCTGCCTTGACATTCCTTCATGCGGAATTGTTCAGGAAGCAGCTTATGCACCAGGAATAAGCTTGGCATCTGATCTAATGCAGGAAACAGCCAAGCCATGTGCTCTAGAATGGGCATTCAGCCCCTCCCATCAATGCACCATCAGTGTTTATTGCCACATGTTTCCAGTAATTCAGCTTCAGTCAGTCAGACCATTGATTCAGGCAGGTTTTTCCCTTTTATTCTCGCCAGTTAAAAAAGGTGAATGCTTCACATGTTTGAAATTCTACAGCCAATTAAACGAGTTAAAAGTGGAACTGCCATCATTTGAAGTAACAAGGGAGAGCCATGTACCAAGACTGCTTTCCTTCCTTTTACTGATATCATTTATATGGCTGCTGCGTCTCTGAACACTTCTGCCCCCATTTCTCTACAAACATTCATGACATGAAAACTGTGCCTTTTGCGCATCAGGGGCTGAACTTTTGCGCCCGAGTTGGGAGAGCAGAAAATTCCTGACTCCCCAAACCCACCTCAGAAGAAACTTCCCTGAAAGGTTGGATTTTCGCTCCAGGAACTAGCTGGAGTCTGGCTCACTTCCTCTGGAAACAGCGTGGAGGCAGACACAGGGGCTGCCAAATGCTGGGGGGGGGGTGCTGTTTAAAAGGGCCTGTCTCATCCCAGTTATAATAAAAATACTAAGTCCCTCTCTCCCTCGCCTGTCATAACCTCTCACAATCCCCACGCCTCATCCATGCCACCTCATGTTTCCCAACCTACCTTACCATGGTCACTCCTATGCTTCATGTCAACATATGCCCCTCTACCAACCCCCCAAGGCCCCTCAGCCTGCATGCCAACATAGTGCCAACTCATGTCAACCCATACTCCCACATACTGCCATGCTGAGATTAAATAAAATAAAGGCCCAAGCATCTATTACAGGCTTCACTATATTAAAAAGGTCGCATTAATAAAATGCCATTCAATAAAGCTAAATTTCTTCAAGTACTTAATCCCTTATAAAACAAACATTTGTATTTTCATAGCCTCACATTAAAGTCACATTATCACTTGGCACTGTAACTCAAACTGTGAACTTGGAGGCCCTCCACTGTGATATTTATAGAGAGTGGAAGCAGTCAGGCAGCATTAATATTCTAGTGATAGCCCTCAGGCTTATGTCAACAAACATTTATTAATATTTTAAGCACAGCTCTTCTTCAACTTAGAATCACAGCAGACTGTTTCTTTTCAAAATTTAAAGACTAGGGGATTTAAATGACTTGACAGCTTAACAGTTCCATAGACCTTACCCACATTTTACTCACATTTATGAAGATGGGGGCACAACGAGATCAGCTGTCCGCCCGCTGACCTGTCAATGGCCAACTGAAGCCATTGACAGGATCATTTAAACAATTAAAGTCACCTGCCCAGCCAACCTTAAGGCTGGCGAGTCGGCCAGGAGCCACGGCGGGGAATAGAACAAACATGAAACCTCATCCATGGTGGGATGAGGTTTCATGCAGTGTTTAAAAAAGTTTATTAAAGTTTCAGTGAAATTTATTAACATGTCCAATCTCGTGTGACATTGTCACATGAGCGTGACATGTTAAGGATTTTTTTACTTTTCTATTTTTGAAGTTTATAAAGCTGTCAGCGATCTCCCTGAGGCAGCACTTTGCCTCAGGGTGATGTGCGGTCTGTCGTGCGCATGGGTGAAAGAGCGCACTCTCGCATTTGGGGAATCCCCCCCCCGCCCACACAGAGAGCGCATAGCGCATCCTGCTGGGTGTCACACTGGGCGGGCCTTAATTGGCCCGCTCACATAAAATGGCATCGGGGCCCACTTCTCCGGCAGGGATCATCTCCCCACCCGCCGGAGATTCGGTCAGGCCCGCCCAGCAGACAGGCAGAAAATCCTGCCCCATATGTATGAAATATGTTCTACCCCCACCACGGCAGCTGGTGGAATTTAAATTTAGTCAATACATCTGGAATATAATGCTAGTCTCAGTAACGGTGACCATAACAACTATCATCGATCGTCGTAAAAACCCATCTGGTTCACTAGTGTCCTTTAGGGAAAGGAAATCTGTCCTCCTTACCTGGTCTGGCCTAAAAGTGACCACCCCCCCCCCCCCCCCCCACCCCACCTCCACCCCCCCACCTGCCACAGTGATGTGGCTGGCTCTTAACTGCCCTCTGAAATGTTCAATTCAAGGGCAGTTAGGAATGGGCAGGAAATGCTGGCCTAGCCAGCGAGGTCACATCCCATGAAAGAATAAAAGATAAAGCAGAATGCCAAAAGTCAATGATATGCTAAACCATGAGCTCCTGTGACAAAGACTGGAGAGCCGAGAATTCAGAATAAAACGTGAAAAGAGCTTTAAAACAAAAAGCTTCTCTCATCTCTGAAGAAGAGTCATATGGACTCAAAACGGTAACTCAGTTTCTCTCTCCACAGATGCTGCCGGACCTGCTGTGTTTTTCCAGCATTTTCTGTTTTTATTCCAGATTTCCAGCGTCCACAGTATTTTGCTTTCAAACTTATGTTCTAGTTTTACGATTCCTGAAAGATGTGCGTTTCATCTGTGAAGATGATAAATGTGAATTATTCAGTAACCCCTATTTTGTTCACAAGTCTTGGCCATATTGGGATGCTAATACACAAAACAGCTTCAGACTTTAGCTGCCTCCTATATTTCCTTGCCTGTCTCTCCCACATATATTCCATTTGAGATTCTTTCCTCCTTTCATCTCTCCACCTGATGGATTTTCACTCTCTGGCCAAGTTGTTTTTACGTCTTTTGTTTTTCCAAGGGCTTCTCGTTGCACGATTGAGATCATCTTTGGGCATCAGCCAGCACATTTTTACCTTCTTCCAGTTTTAGAAAAGGAACAGTCCCCTGGCTATTAAACCTGAAACTGCTTCTCCTCATTAAGGATCAGTGGAAGTGAATCTTTAATCAAATATTCTCTTTGTTCAGTTTTGGTTAATCCTATGAAATGGCTTGCATGTTCACCTTCCAAGTTTCCAAAGTCTGGAAAAGTGTCTAGACTGGAAATTCATTTTTGTGTTCCGATGTTGAAGACCCACTGTGCATTTCTAGTACTTTCTGCTCTTCTGTCTGCTGTTTTTAGACCTAATTATGGAATTATAAACAATTTGCGATTGGTGTCAAATCATGATCCTTGTTACATCTGGGAAGCTAGGGAGCCAGCACCTAATTCAGCCCCTCGTTGCTGGGTATGAAGTCTGTAAATGACATAGCCACATTGATTCCCTGCGCATCCACATCGTGTTGCTGCAGCCTTTGCTCTTTATGGAATTGTAGCAACCCACGATGGATTGCTCTGAGATCATTCTTCACACAACATGCAACAAATAGGCCAGCATTCAGAACAGACCTGTGTGAGCCGCGTTACGCAAGCCCACACAAACAGCAATGCTGACATGAATTTGCTATGACTAATTTGAAGTAGTTGCTACTTTTACTTAGCATTGCCTAAATAGTTAAAGATCCCTTAACTCCTTAAAAGGAATCAAACTGTCCTCTACTAATGCATTCAGAGTTTAATCTTCTAGTACTAGTCAGAAATATTATGAGGCAGTAAAGGTATTCTCCTGCTTCTTAATTTAAACAGATATTGACATTGGTTCAACAGCTTCGTCAGGTCAGCGTTAGTGTTGGGTCAATGGCACAGCTGGGTTAATTGTACAGCTGAGCCAAAGGTCCACTTGACAGAGTGTCAAATTCCTAGGCTATTGTCCTTTGGATTGCAAAGAGACTTGGGAGTCCAAGTCCAGGATTCTCTTAAAGTTAACTTGCAGGTTGAGTCGGTAGTTAGGAAGGCAAATGCAATGTTGGCATTTATTTCGAGAGGACTAGAATATAAAAGCAGGCTTGCGCTGCTGAGGTTTTATAAGGCTCTGGTCAGACCACATTTAGAATATTGTGAGCAATTTTGGGCCCCATATCTCAGGAAGGATGTTCTGGCCCTGGAGAGGGTCCAGAGGAGGTTCACGAGAACGATCCCAGGAATGAAAGGCTTAACATATGAGGAACGTTTGAGGACTCTGGGTCTATACTCGATGGAGTTTAGAAGGATGAGAGGGGATCTGATTGAAACTTACAGAATACTGAAAGGCCTGGATAGAGTGGACGTAGGGAAAATGTTTCCATTAGTAGGAGAGACTAGACCTGAGGGCACAGCCTCAGAGTAAAGGGAAGACCTTTTAGAACAGAGATGAGGAGAAACTTCTTTAGCCAGAGAGTGGGGAATCTATGGAATTCATTGCCACAGAAGGCTGTGGAGGCCAGGTCATTGA